>NC_056749.1:39193906-39401406 GCF_019279795.1 Protopterus annectens
AAAATGGAGTATCACATAAGGGTGTGTGTGTATATGCCCCCACATAATACACCTGCTGGGTGTAGTTGTTCAGGCTCAAACCCTGTACCTTTGCTTCAGGGTAAGAAGAGCCTAAAGTCCCTAACCACCACCATTTCTGAACTTTGTTCAGATTTGTTTTTCTAATGGTTGTGAGCTATGGTGAGAAGTGAGAACTGAGAACTGAAGTTGTATTTCCCCCATTATTGTTTTTGTTGTTTGTCCACGTTTTTTGTGCTAAGGTGTGAAGTGAGAACTGAATTTGTATTCCCTCATTACTGGCTTTGTTTGTCCATGTTTTTTGTGCTAAGAGGGTGCTAAGAGGGTGCTAAGAGGGTGAGAGCTATCTAAATGATAACCATTAAGTTTGTCTTCCTATTTTTCAAACTGCTGATTTAGCATAGTGGTATGTTGCACTGACTGTAATGCATATGGTTCTGTGTTCATGACATGCATGGTGATAACACAGCATTTTATTCTAGCAACTTTCCAAAATTATACAAGCAATGTTTAAAATGTGTCCCTGTTTTTTGGGCTTCTTCCCCCCCAATGCTTTTTCTAGATTTCTTGTGCTACAAAGTTCAGAGATACAGCTGAGTGTTGACATTTTACAAAGAGCTGAGAGCTGCAGGGGAACTAAAGTTTAGTGCTGCTTATGCTGAGTCTGCTTGTACTTTAATAGCACAACAGGTAGTATGCTTACTTTTGATGCAAAAGGCTGTGGGTTCTTCTCCCACAGTAGGTAGATGCATTGCTGATACTGTACTGTGTTGTAAAGGGGGGTGGATGCTGTAGTCCATTTTGGCGAAGATATCTAGTAGTAACTATGAACCTGTTATCAGTTTGCCATCCATTCCCTATTGCAATATTACTAGCGTATCATTGTTTTTAATGCAACATAGCCAATTTATTTGTCAAGGGCAACAGACACTTTATTTGCAGATGAAACCATGAAATATAAAGTTGTTTGCTAGCAGCAGCCTCTTCATTAGTTACAGATTTCTTTAATGTGGAATTATGTAGATGGCTTTTACTAGTTCAGAGATTGTGCATATTTACTGATACTGGTGGTCTGTAGAAGTTTGAGTAGACTTTTATGATGGAAATGTTATGAAATGGGCTGTTTTGTCATTATTTTGTTTCATTGTTTACTGGAAAAATGTTCAAAACAATAAATTTAAAACGCTCTCTAACAACTATACTGTATTGTACAAAGAATATAATTTAATACAATCAGGAAGGTGTATCAAAGAGCACGTGTATGTTGCATGTGCAAGGGGCCTATGATTTGAAAACAGTCCAAAGTTAATCTTTATCTGCCACTGGCAAAATGTATTTTCTTTGAATGTGGGTTTCAATGCTGTTTCAATGAATGTGAGTTTAAAGGGCAGAGAAGTCTTAATGCTAAGTAGTTTCATTGTGAGACTGCATTGCTTTGTTTAGCAGATATTTATTGGTGTTCGTGCTGTAAAATGCAAAATAAAACTTTTCTGGCAAATCATTTAGGAATGAAGTCACTAAATAATGACCGACGTTAAGTTTCAGACGTCATAATCTTCAGAAAAATACATGCTAAAGCAAGACCTGATATTCTATTAACTGTCTTAAGTTTATACAAGGTTAATTTTTAGTACTGTTTGTATGTTCCCCCAATATATTTGGCCTTGTCTAGATTTCCTGCATTAAGAGGTTGAGAGGCATGAGCAAATAAATCGCTTTATAGAATTCGGAATATCCAAACCTCTCAACTGTCCCCAATTTTGGCTCAAAATGTTGCTCTCCCCCTAATAATCTCTCAGCAAAATAGCAACAATTATAAATAACTGTAATGATCAGAGTTATAGATACTTTTATTTCAGAAATGCATGTAGATGCTCTTATTTTGTCAGCTGCTCTAAGTTAACTGTGCTCATATTAAAATGGTGTCCCTTCTTTGACAGGTTCCCAGCTGTATTGTGTGGCAATTTTAGATTTTTGCATCACATTTTTGGTCTGTTTTTCATAAAATTGTGGTTTTCTGGCAAATTAGTGGCAAATCATTAAAGACTGAAGTTAGAAAATAATGGCAGACATTTGAGTTTCAGATTTCATACCCTTCAGAAAATTCATACTAATGCAAGACCTACTACTATTCTATTATCTAAGTTAATAAGAGCAATATTTAAAAAATTGTCCTTATTTTTGGGCCTTTGCCTCAGTTTTATTTATGAGTTTGTTGCTCTAAGAGGTTGAGGTGTGTGTGTGTGTGTGTGTGTGTGTGTGTGTGTGTGTGTGTGTGTGTGTGTGTGGTAGGTAGGTAGCATACCTCTCTGTCCAAATTTTGCAGAATGTCCAGATTTTTGACCCATATTTTTTGTCTGTTCCTCATAAATTTTGTGATTTTCTAGAAAATCATTGAAGGCTGAAGTTGCTAAATAATGACAGACATTTGAGTTTCAGACTTCATGTCCTTTAGAAAAATTCATACTGGCACAAATCCTGTTATTCTAGCAACTTTCTAAGTTCACGAGAACATTATTTAATATCTGTCCCTGTTTATTTTAGGCTTTGTCCATATTTCTTGCACTAAGAGGTAGGTAGGGGTGTGTGTGTGAATGAAACACCCTAGTTAGGGGTAGCAGGTGGTTAGTAATTTACTCAAGCTCAAAACCTGTACCTTAGTTACAGAAAACAAAAGCATGAATCCTCTACCCCAATTACCATGCTGCATTTTTCAAAGAACTGACTTTCAGGTTCATTTTCAGTTCAAGGAACCAAGTTTGAGTGAATCTATATTATATTACTGAAGAGGCATTACAGCGAATGCCTCTTCATCGACACTAAAAGAGCGAACCGTGAATTACGAGAATGGCCATAGCTTGGCTGGGGAGGGGGGTAGCAGTTTGAGAGCTGTGAGTACAAATTTGAAAATCCTAGCTACACCCCTGATCCCCGGGGTGAACTTTCTATTTCCCATCCACTCATCAAGATTTCTCTTGAAAAGGGCGAGTGAGGTGCTCTGCTTTACATGTATGGGAAGTCTATTCCAGAGCATGGGCAGTCTCCGGGTTATGCACCTGTCCCTCCAGCATGTTCTGTTGATTGTCGTAATTAGTTTGAGGTCCCTGGAGCATGTGGTGTGGAGGGATTGGGATTTCTTTAGGTGTAGCATTTCTAACAGGGATGGATCAGACATGGCTATGTAAGTCAAGGAGAGATCACCTCTTAATAGATGATATGAAACAGAGAAAAGCTGGAGTTTCTTGATTCATGTAGGGCATGTCTTTAAGGCCTGGGAACCTCTTCGTGAGGTACTTCTGTGGCCTTTCCAGCTGTTGCAGGTGTTTAGTGAGGTACATGCCAAATGGGGCATTATACTCGATGATTGGTCTAATGAGGGAAGAGTAGAGAGAGATGATGACCTCTTTCTTCCTGGATGCAAAACGCTCTGTAATGAGATGTACCACATAGGAGGACTTTCTGACCACAGTGGCAATGTGGTGGTCGAAGGACAGGTTGCTGTCAACCTGTGTCACCAGGTCTCTTATAACACCTTCAGTGTTCAGTGGGGTAACATCATTGTGGTAATTAGTGGGAACTGAGTTTTTCCCAAAGGGAATGATGATGCATCTTTTAGCATTAAGCTTAAGGCCATGGTTTCAACACCAGTCGTTGGTTTCAGTGAGGCCTTTCTGTAGGATGTCTACATCACTAGGGGAGTTAATAATGGCTCCCAGCTTGCAATCATTGGTGAACTTGGTGAGCCAGAGTCCCTCCATGTTGGCCTGGACTTCTGAGAAGTAGATGCCAAACAGGAGAGGACCCAGGACTGATCCCTGTGGGTCTCCACTCATGACTGGTCAGCAGTCTGACTTGGAGTCTGCTACTTTCACACTGTGGGTTCCATCTGTGAGCCAGTTTGCAACCCACCTAGTGATATAGGTGTTGATGCCTAGTTTGGTGAGTCTATGAATAATTCCTGAGTGGGGAATGGTATCAAAGGCCTTGGCCAGATCAAGGTAGGCTGTATGAACTGCCTTGCCCTCATCCACAGCTCTGATGACTGACGCAAAGAAGTCAACCAGGTTGAGCAGGCATGATCTACATTTCACGAAACCAAATTGCGTGGGATCCAGAGTTTGGTGATTCCCTATATCCTTGTCAATTAGGTCCATGATGATGTTTATTTATTTATTTTACATTTGTTTACTGGGAAAGTCTGACTGGATACTTTTTCAGTGGTGGCCCGGGGAGAAAAGCTCCAGCAAAAAATAACGAAAAATCATTATCATTGTACATGTTGACAAGCATGCAAGGACAATACATAAGCAAACAATAGTATTTACAGTGATAAGAAATACAATTTACTAGTAGTAACATCAACATAATATGTAGAACAAAAATAAATTTGATTTTAGTGAGTTGCAGTGTAAGTGAGTTCAGGAAGAGGAGTACGATAATGCGGAATGAGCAGTATACGGTTACCTATACAGAGGTCAGTGTTAGCCAGAAGAGTTACAGGTGCATGGCCAAGCATTGTTCAAGTGTGTCGTTAGTAGCTTTGTAAATTGTGCTGTGGGGGAGTTGGAGGTAATAGGGGATGATAGTTTATTCCAGATTTTAGGAATGCCATTTGAGAAGAGTGATTTACCAGCTGAGTTGTTGGCTTTTGAGGTATCCAGGAGCAGTTTTCCGTTAGATTGGAGGACTCTAGAAGTGGAATATGACAGCAGAAGATTTTGGAGTGTGGGGACTGTTTCAGGTTGAATGAGGATTTTGTGGGCAGAGGTTAGTTGTTTATAGCGCAAGAGTTGGGGGAGTTTGAGTCAATGTAGCCATTTAAGAGATGTGCAGTGCAGTTGTGTGGCATCTGTGACAAATTTGGCTCTTTTATTGTAACAGGATTCCAGCTTGGTTAGATGAGTTTTTCAAAGGTCGGTCAGGATTGGGAGGCATATAGGAGTGCAGACAGTAGGTGACTGTGGGTGATAGTAGGTTTTGTGGTTCTAGTTAGAAATGGTCTGTTTCTGCAAAGTAGACCTAGTTTCTTATTAACCTTTTTAATGGTTTGGGCAATGTGCTTATCGAGACTCAAGTTGTTATCAGTTTCGATGCCTAGCAGTTTAGCAGTAGTTAAGGGGTGATAACACTTTTCTTCTTGGATTGTATGTTAAAAGATAGATAACATGAGGCAGATCTTGTAGGGTGGAAGACAAGGGATTCCTGGGTAATGGTGTTGAGGTGCTGTAGTGAGGGGGCTGCACATATTAGTGTAGTCATTTGCATATTGAATAACAGATGCATGAAGAGTGGAGGTGTGGAGATGGTTAGTGAACAGTGAGAAGAGTAGAGGTCCAAGGATGGAGCCTTGTTGGACCCCTAAGGACACAGGGAGAAGAAAGGTGGTGTTGCCACTGTACAGCCTCCTGACAGGCAGCTTTGAAACCGAGTGATAGAAGAGCTACAAAGGAGAGTAAGTTGAGTCGTTTATTGTGATTTACCATATCAAAGGCCTTGGGCAGGGCCAGAAATATGGCAGATACATAAAGCCCATGGTTTCCGAAGTGGTTATCTGTATTTATGGAGACCATTAGGGATGTGGTGGTGCTGTGATAGGGGCAAAAACCATGTTGCGTGTTAGATAGAAGTTTATGTGTGAGAAGGTAGTCCATGAGTTGGGTATGGATGACTCTCTCAAGGATTTTGGATAAGGGTGACAGGATGAAGACTGGACGATAATTAACAAATTCTGTGGAACTGCCTCTTTTGTGTAAAGGAATGATATGGGAGATCTTCCAAATGGTGGGTACTGAGCCCTCAGATAAGGCTCTGTCTATGAGTATGGCTACTGGGTATGCAATAGCATCTGCTGCAATTTTGAGAAAGTCATCTGGGAGGCAGTCTGCAGCCAGGGAGGTTGGTTTGAGTTTACGCAGTCATTTTTTTATGATAGCTACAGACATTGGTTGTAACTTAAATGGGTTGTGGCAATTTTGTAAGGTACTGCAGAGCTGGGGCAGAAGAGGCAGAGTCATTGGGAATGTTAAGGGAACTTGCAAGGGCTTGGAAAATACCAGTAAATTATTTATTAAACTGGGTTACTATGTTATCAGAGGAGGTGGCTGATGTAGGGGTGGGGATGCTTGATTTACCCGATAGAAGTAGATTATTGGCTGTGGCCCAGAATGTTTGTGGATTATTGTGGTGTTTCTCTTGAATATTATGGTAGTAGTTGATTTTATCTAGTTTTACAAGTTTTTAGCTTTGTTTCTGAGTTTTAAAAATGTTTGTCTTGTGGCTTGGTCTTTGTTTGCGTGAAATTGTTCCCAAGCATTATCTCTTGCTTTGAGCAAGGATCTACATTCTTTGCTTACCCAGGATGCAAAATTGCTTTTTACTCTAATAGTTTTATTGGGTGCATAACAGTTTAATATGTCTAAGAAGGTGGTATTGAAAGAGTTAACAGCCTCCTCAAGGGGTAGCTGTCTGAGTGATTCCCAGTTACAGCTCTTTAGAGCAGCGATGAAGCTATTTGGGGTAAGCCTTTTTATTTGTGATTGTATGGTAGATTACTTGGTGTTGTTATTGACTATGTGTTTGTAACAGAAGGGTAGGCTGATGGTCACTCAGACCATCAGAAAGACAACCTACCCAAGAAGAGAGGGAGGGGTTATTAACTAGAGTCCAATCAAGGATAGATTGGTGTTTTGAAGGTTTGTCAGTCCTTGTGGGGGATGTGATGAGTTGGGAAAACCCATGCAGGTTAATATGGGCTGTTGGATTCTCAGAGAAGAAATTTAGCCAGTTGATGTGGAAATCACCCATCAGAACAGTCTACTGTGGGAGAGAGTTAGATGTCCAGTGCAGAATGTGTTCCAAGGTGGGGATATTATTTCCTGGTGAAATATAACCACCAATGATATTAATGTGGTTTCTTGGGTTCAGTTTTAGCTTGGCAAAAATTACCTGTGTATTTGCAAAGTCAGGGATACTAGGCTTCATGACAGTGTAGTAAAAGATGGTCTTTAAATAGGATTGCTATACCCCCACCCCTTTTTAATTCCCTGAGTTTACAAAGGATATTATAACCTGAGGATAATATTTCATTGCTGTTGTTTTTGGGTGTTAGTCAAGTCTCTTTTAATATTACTATATCTGGTGAATAGAGGGATAGTAAGGCATGCAGTTCATGAACCTTTTTCCGATACTCCTAATGTTCATATTGAGGAGGAGAAGGGAAGATTTATTTCTGTTGTGTAGTAGATTATACCTAAACATGTCATGGTTGCTGATAGTATTAGGTAGAGGAGTGGGCAGAGGATTAGGATGGATATCTCCAGAGTGGTTTAATTGCTTAAAAAGGTAAAATAGGAGTTTGGTGAACCTGTAATATAGTTTAATGTACTTTAGACAAGCTTGGGATGTGTTAGCTGAGAATTTAATTTTGTTAGCATGGAGATCTAGATGGTTGGAATAGAACAGATTTGGTGCTATGGAATAGTGGAAAGGTTTTTCTAGGTGAGGAAATATAGGTGTTTGCCAAAGGTGGGAGTAGGTGGCTGGTAGTTGGTAATTATATGTGGTGAGAGAATACAGGAGCAACAGCAGAGGGGTTGTGGTAATGTGTAGGGCTGTTAGATGTAAGTGCAATCTATGCAGGTGATAAGGTGCAATAAGATACTTTGGCACCATGAGAGTAATTGAAGAGAAGGGATGATATCTGTTAAATTATGTGTGAATGGGAGTATGTAAGGGTAGAAGAGTTGGGAGCTAATTAGAGGTGTTATACTGAGGCGGTACTACCAGGAGAGGAAAGGGGAGGTTTGAAGTAGGGTAGATGGGTAGCAAATTCCATTAGCTGGGTTATGGGTTGTGATTGATGATGGAAATTTGGGTGGGTGGTAATTACTGGATAGTGCTGGATGGTGTGTGTGTTGTGATTGACTGTTACAAAGTGGGTGGGGTGGATAAAGTATAAATGTAATTGATGTGGGTGTGGGTGAGAATGGGGGCAGGGTAGGGGAGTGAAATGAGCCAGAGCATAGCAAGGGGGAAAGGAGTGGGGCAGAACCAGTATGCATCAGGCTGACATTTCTGAGAAAAACAATCAGGAAAGCAGAGAGAAGGCATGTCAGAGTTATGCTAGTGTAAAGCTAGAGAAATGAAGAGGAGTGAAGGTAAGCAAAAACACACAGAGAGAAGTGATTTGTGCCAGACTTGAGGTCACATGTATACATGTTAGCAGACCTGAGGCCATCAATATTTATGGCAGCAGATCCCAGTACCATATGTATTCATATCACCAAAACTGAGGCCTTCTGTATTTATGTTAGACTTGAGGCCACATGTATACATGTTAGCAGACCTAAGGCCTTCAATATTTATGTCAGCAGACCCCCAGGAGCATATGTATTCATATCAGCAGAACTGAGGCCTTCTGTATTTATGTCAGACTTGAGGTCATATGTATATATGTTAGCAGTCCTGAGGTCTTCGGTATTTATGTCAGCAGACCCCATGACCATATGTATTCATATCAGCAGAACTAATGCCTTCTGAATTTATGTCAGACTTGAGGCCATATGTGTATGTATATATATATATATATATATATATATATATATATATATATATATATGGATTCATTTCATAACATTGAAATATCAAAATACTGAAACTCAAAACACTGAAACCAAAATACTGAAAGCTCAAAATACTGAATACTCAAAATGCTGAAACTTAAAATACTGAAAACACATATTATGCGTAAACTCAGCTTAAACAACATAAATCATAACAATTTCTACCAAATATATGCAGGGGCAAGCCCCTGCACCCCATGTGGGCTGTGCCACCCCTGCTAATTAAATATATCAACTCCAAGATTGCACATAGTGTAGTTAAGTGCAATCTTGGAGTAGATATATATAATTAGCAGAGGGTGTGGGGGGTGCAGGGGGGCTTGCCCCCTGCATATATTTGGTAGAAATTGCTATGATTTATGTTGTTTAAGCTGAGTTTATGCATAATATGTGTTTTCAGTATTTTGAGTTTCATTATTTTAAGTATTCAGTATTTTGAGCTTTCAGTATTTTGGTCTTCAGTATTATGAAGTTTTCTCATTTTCAGTATTATGAAGTTTCAGTGTTATGAAGTGAATCCATATATATATATATATATATATATATATATATATATATATATATATATATATATAAGTTTATGAGTAGTGGGAGTTTGGTGAAGACAAGGAGAATACTTTTAAGATGGTCTCAAGGAGGGTCTAGATGCTGACTCTGGAAGATAGACACGGTCTTCTTCTCTTTCGGTTGTTCCCATTAGGGGTCACTACAGTGGATCGTCTGTTTCCAACCACCTGCATGTTCTCTGCATGTCCTATATATATATATATATATATATATATATATATATATATATATATATATATATGTGCCCTACTATATAATTTTATCTGATTCTCTCGCTGAATAACACTACCTGATGATTTGTTATAATGTTTGCTCTTCTAATCATTAAAAATATTCTATATGTAATTTGTATTGTCTACCTATCTAATCTCTGTAAATAATATATTTGTTATTTGTAATATGCGACATGTTATGATGATTTGTTATTCCATGGAGCTTTTCTCCCCAGGCCTTTGCTGAAAATGGACATGCATCCAATCGGACTATCCCGGTCAACAATTGTAAAATAAATAAAATAAAAATAAAAATATATGTTAGCAGACCTGAGTCCTTCAGTATTTATGTCAGCAGACCCCAGGACCATACATATTCATATCAGCAGAACTGAGGCCTTCTCTACTTATGTCAGACTTGTGACCACATCTATAGATGTTAGCAGACCTGGGGCTTTCAATATTTATGTCAGCAGGAGCATATGTATTCAGCAGAACTTACACCTTCAATATTTATATCAGAAGACCGCCAGGAGCATATGTATTTATATCAGCAGAACTTAGGCTGTATATATTCCTGCCAGAAGATCTGCAGGTCTGACATCATATGTTTCAAACAATATCAGGAGAGGCGGCGAGGTCTCCAGTGATTACTTTTTTATTGTGAGACAACTGGGGTGGACAGATAGATAAACCCAAGAAATCTACGTCTAGTAAGGGTTCCCTGGGAATGCCTAACATTATATTTCTTTAGGGATTAATTCATCTCATATTCTACAAGAGCCTCTCCTTTATACCTGAAGACACAGCAGGAATGAACTGGGGTGGAGAGGTGGTTGGTGTCATCATTCAACCTATGACCCAGAGGTGTAGAATGGTGGTGAAGGAAGCCTTCAGGTTTAAGAAGGAGGCCTTGCATGCACTGTTTGGAATCTTCTGATCTGATGGATAGATACTAACTAGCCACATGGCAAATAGCTCTGTTAGTTGCTCAAAAGAAAGTCTATGAGTAGCGGGAGTTTGGTGAAGACAAGGAGAAAACTTTTAAGATGATCTTAAGGAGGGTCTAGATGCTGACTCTGGAAGATAGACAAGGTCTTCTTCTCTTTCAGCTGTTCTCATTAGGGGTCACCACAGCGGATCATCTATTTCCATTTCTTCCTGTCCTCTGCATATTGCTCTTTCACTCCAACCAACTGCATGTCCTCTCTCACTACATCCATAAACCTTATCTTAGGCCTTCCTCTTTTTCTCTTACCTGGCAGCTCCGTCCTTAGCATCCTTTTCCCAATATACTCAGCATCCCTCCTCAGCACATGTCCAAACCAATGCAATCTCACCTCTCTGATGTTGTCTCCAAACCATCCAACCTAAGCCGACCCTCTAATATACTGATTCCTAATCCTGTCCATCCTTGTCACACCCAGTGCAAATCTTAACATCTTTAACTCTGCCACTTCTAGCTCTGACTCCTGCCTTTTTGCCAATGCTACCGTCTACAACCCATACAACATAGCTGGCCTCACTACCCTCTTGTAGTCCTTCCCTTTCACTCTTATTGGTACCCATCTATTACAAATCACTCCTGACACTCTTTTCCACCCATTCCACCCTGCCTGTACTCTCTTCTTCACCTCTCTTCCACATTCACCATTACTTTGAACTGTTGATCCCAAGTACTTAAACTCAGCCACCTTTGCCAGCTCTATTCCCTGCATCCTCACCATTCCGCTATCCTCCCTCTCATTCACACAAGCATATTCTGTCTTAGTCCTGCTGACCTTCATTCCCCTCCTCACCAGAGCATATCTCCACCTCTCCAGGGTCTCCTAAAGCTGGTCCCTACTCTCACTACAGATCACAATTTCATCTGCAAACATCATAGTCCATGAGGCCTCCTGTCTGATCTCGTCTGTCATCCTGTCCATCATCATTGCAAATAAGAAGGGGCTCATAGCTGATCCTTGATGTAATCCCACCGCCACCTTAAACGCATCTGTCACTCCCACTGCAGACTTCACCACTGTCACACTACCCTCATACATATCTTGTACCACTCTTACATACTTTTCTGCCACTCCTGACTTCCTCATACAATACCACAACTCCTCTCTAGGCACCCTATCATATGCTTTCTCCAAGTCCACAAAGACACAATGCAACTCCTTCTGACCTTTTCTATATTTCTCCATCAAGACTCTCAGAGCAAACATTGCATCTGTAGTGCTCCTTCCCAGCATGAAACCATACTGCTGATCACTAATCATCACCTATAGATAGACAAGGTATTTCTATGATATTTTCAGCAAGATGAAAAAAAATCTGACCATGACTACAGACAATACTGAAAAGTGGAAGGCTCACTTTGTAGAACTCTTGAATTTAGTGGATGTAGGTTCGTAATTAAATATGTATCTACCTTGTGTCTTTGACATTAACACCTTTAAATATTATGTCAATTGCTTTCTTCTGAGGGGGCAATGCCATGAGCAGATGGTGCAACTGGATCCATTTCAGTAAATTAGATCATCCCAGTATTTAAGCAGCTGCATTAGGACAAGCCTGTGGGAATAGATGACATTCATTGAAAAATGCTGAAGGCTTTAGATTTTAGTAGGGTGCTACAGTTAACTTGACTTTTCAATGCTCCATGGAAAGCTGGAACAGTGTCTTCATATTGGCAAAGATGCATCATTTTCTAAAAAAGGTAGAGAAAAGGGTGTGTTTTAGTTATGCAGGGATTAGACTCCTTAGGCATCCAGTGCAGGCCTATGCTAGAGTACTAGAAAGGAGACTATCTGGTATGTGAACAATGCATATGCTGTCCTAGTTGTGGAACAATGGATTAGCTCTTTGTCCTTACACAGATATTGAAGAGGTTACTGGAGTTTGCCAGTACTGTCCTTATGTATTTAAGACCACACTGTGAGCATGTGACAGAGTACCCAAAATGTTCTGTGGGAGGTACTACAGCAGTATAAGGTTCTAGGGCTGTTAGAGTACCATTTGTTACATGCATTGCAGAGGAAAAGTTGTGCATTGCTGCTAAACCAAATACATTATGTGTGTCATAAGACTTTGACAGTGGTGTCCCTTTTCTCTCCTGCTTCTTTGTAATTTTCATGGACAGGATATCTAGGCACAACCAAAGCATTGACAGTCTCATAGATTCCTAGACTGTTACTAGGCTAACAACCCAGGAAGCTTTTTTAAGGTTAGTCAAGTTTTCCTGATAGAAGAATGACATGCTGCATCTAAACAGGACATTGACGGCCAGGCATCTATAAGCTACCTCTCTCCATAAGTGACATGCGTGCCAGGCCCACTGTAAATTTCCTATTTCCCTGTTTCAGTTTTGGTGATGACAGGATTCCACCTTTACTGCTTTTGGACAATGTTATCCTCTTAGCCTCAAGTGACTTCCAGCATGCATGAGACTGGCTCAGTGCAGGGTCTGAAATGGTTGAGATGAAAATCAGAACATTTAAATCAGAGGTTTACATGCAAAGGGAATTAGGTGTCTTACAAGCAGATGGATGTCTTCCTCTTTCCTACAGTCTTTTTGTTTTTACTATTTAATACAAAGAAAAATAATCATATATATCATATCAAATTTAGCAAAACTATTTTTACATTTCTGCTTTCTTATTTTAACTCTTTCTCCTACTAAATATTTTTCTGGGTTTATAATCCTTGATCCTCAGAATCAGATTTTTTCACTGCCCAGAACTTTAAAAAATTCTTCAGGTTAATCCCATGTCCTGACCTCCCTTTTCCATGCAGACTCTTATTCCTGTATGTTTTCTTCCCTTTCTCTCTTTTCCATTATTTATTGTTTTCTCTTGACAATCCAAAAGTGTCCTTTTTTAAATAAAACCTGCATTTAGCCACACACTGTCTTGCTGTATGTACTTCCTTCATACAATGGTTACATTGTATCATGACACTCTACATTCAGCCACACACCTTCATGCTGTATGTCCTTCCTCACAACACTGGTTACATTGTATCATGACACCCTACATTCTGCCACACACCTTCATTCTGTACGTCCTTTCTCCTTACACTGGTTACATTGTATCGTGACACTCTACATTCAGCCACACACCTTCATGCTGTATGTCCTTCCTCCTTACACTGGTTACATTGTATCAGGACAAACTACATTCAGTCACAACCCTTCATGCAGTATGTCCTTTATCCTTAAAGTGGTTACATTGTATCATAACACTCTACATTCAGCCCCATACCTTCATGCTGTATGTCCTTCCTCCTTATACTGGTTACATTGTATCATGATACTCTACATTCTGCCACACACCTTCATGCTGTATGTCCTTCCTCCTTATACTGGTTACATTGTATCATGATACTCTACATTCAGCCACACACCTTCACGCTGTATGGCCTTCCCCCTTACCCTGGTTACATTGTATCATGATACTCTATATTCAGCCAGACATCTTCTTGCTTTATGTCATTCCTCCCCACAATGGTTACATTATTTTTTTTTTATTTTTATTTTTTTTTATTTAACATTTGTTAACAGGGAAATTTTTACTTGGAAAGAAGCCAATTTTCAGTGGAGGCCTGGGGAGAAATGTTCCAGATGCATGTCTTTATAAAGTGGGAGGAACCCGGAGCACCCACAAGAAGCCCACATTATATGTGACATTATATCGTGGCATTCTACATTCAGCCACACACCATGCTGTATCCTTTCTCCTCATACTGGTTACACTGAATCATGACATTCTACATTCAGTCACAAATCGTCTTGCTGTATGTCCTTCCTCCTTACACTGGTTGCATTGTATCATGACACTCTACATTCAGACAAACACCTTCAGCCACAAACCTTCTTGCTTTATGTCCTTCCTCCCCACAATGGTTACATTACTTTTTTTTATTTTTATTTTTTTTTAGTTAACATTTGTTAACAAGGAAAGTTTGACTTGGAATGAAGCCAATTTTCAGTGGAGGCCTGGGGAGAAATATTCCAGACGCATGTCTGCAAATCTATATGTCCTTCCTCCTTACAATGGTTACATTGTATCATGACACTCTACATTCAGCCACACATTTTCTTGCTGTATATCCTTCCTCCTTACACTGGACACATTGTACCATGACACTCTACATTCAGCCAAACACCTTCATGTTGTATGTCCTTCCTCACAACACTGGTTACATTGTATCATGACACCCTACATTCAGCCACACACCTTCATGCTGTATGTCCTTCCTCCTTAAACTGGTTACATTGTATCATGACAATCTACATTTAGCCACACACCTTCATGCTGTATGTCCTTCCTCCTTAAACTAGTTACATTGTATCATGATACTCTACATTCAGCCACACACCTTCATGCTGTATGTCCTTCCTTCTTACACTGGTTACATTGTATCATGACACTCTACATTCAGCCACACACCTTCATGCTGTATGTCCTTCCTCCTTACACTGGTTACATTGTATCATGACACCCTACATTCAGCCACACACCTTCATGCTGTATGTCCTTCCTCCTTACACTGGTTACATTGTATCATGATACTCTACATTCTGCCACACACCTTCATTCTGTACATCCTTCCTCCTTATACTGGTTACATTGTATCATGACACTCTACATTTGGCCACACACCTTCATGCTGTATGTCCTTCCTCCTTACACTGGTTACATTGTATCATGACACTCTACATTCAGCCACACACCTTCATGTTGTATGCCCTTTCTCCTTACACTGGTTACATTGTATCATGACACTCTACATTTAGCCACACACCTTCATGCAGTATGTCCTTTATCCTTATAGTGGTTACATTGTATCATAACACTCTACATTCAGCCCCATACCTTCATTCTGTACGTCCTTCCTCCTTAAACTGGTTACATTGTATCATGACACCCTACATTCAGCCACACATATTCTTGCTTTATGTCCTTCCTCCCCACAATGGTTACATTATTTTTTTTATTTTACATTTGTTAACAGGGAAATTCTGACTTGGAACAAAACCAATTTTCAGTGGAGGCCTGGGGAGAAATGTTCCAGAAACATGTCTTTATAACGTGTGAGGAAACCAGAGCACCTGGAGGAAGCCCACATTATATGTCACATTATATCATGACATTCTACATTCTACATGCATGTCCTTCCTCCTTACACTGGTTACATTGTATCATGACACCCTACATTCAGCTACACACCTTTTTGCTGTATGTCCTTCCTCCCCACATTGGTTACATTGTATCATCACACTCTACATTCAGCCACACACCTTCACCTTCTTACACTGGTTACACTGTATCATGACATTCTACATTCAGTTACAAACCGTCTTGCTGTATGTCCTTCCTCCTTAAACTGGTTACATTGTATCGTGATACTCTACATTCAGCCACACGCCTTCATGAGGTATGTCCTTCCTGCTTACACTGGTTACACTGTATCATGACATTCTACATTCAGTTGCAAACCGTCTTGCTGTATGTTCTACCTGCTTACACTGGTTACATTGTATCATGACACTCTACTTTCAGCCGCACACCTTCATGCTGTATGTCCTTCCGCCTTACATTGGTTACATTGTATCATGGCACTCTACATTCAGCTAGACATCTTCTTGCTTTATTTCCTTCCTCCCAATAATGGTTGCATTATTTTTTTTATTTTTATTTTTTTTTTATTTTTCATTTATTAACAGGGAAATTCTGACTTTGAACGAAGCTAATTTTCAGTGGAGGCCTGGCGAGAAATGTTCCAGAAACATGTCTTTATCATGTGTGAGGAAACCGGAGCACCTGGAGGAAGCCCACATTATATGTCACATTATATCATGACATTCTACATTCAGCCACACACCTTCATGTGGTATGTCCTTCCTTCTTACACTGGTTACACTGTATCATGACATTCTACATTCAGTTACAAACTGTCTTGCTGTGTGTAGTTCTCCTTACATTGGTTGCATTGCAGACTCTCTACATTCAGCCACACACCTTCTTGCTGTATGTCCTTCCTCCCCAAACTGGTTACATTGTATCGTCACCCTCTACATTCAGCCAAACACCTTCATGTTGTATGCCCTTTCTCCTTACACTGGTTACATTGTATCGTGACACTCTACATTCAGCCACACACCTTCATGTTGTATGCCCTTTCTCCTTACACTGGTTACATTGTATCATGACACTCTACATTCAGCCACACACCTTCTTGCTGTATGTCCTTCCTCCTTATACTGTTAACACTGTATTGTGACAAGCTACATTCTACCACAGACCATTTTGCTGTATCTCCTTCCTCCTTACACTGGTTACATTGTATCCAGACACTCTACATTCAGCCACACATCTTCAAGCTGTATGTTGTTACTCCTTACACTGGTTACATTGTATCCTGACACTCTGCATTCAGCCACACATCTTCATGCTGTATGTCCTTTCTCCTTACATTGGTTACATTGTATTGTGACACTCCTTTCAGTCACACACCTTCTTGCTGTATGTCCTTCATCCTTACACTGGTTACATTGTATCCAGACACTCTACATTCAGCCACACATCTTCAAGCTGTATGTTGTTACTCCTTACACTGGTTACATTGTATCCTGTCACTCTGCATTCAGCCACACATCTTCATGCTGTACGTCCTTCCTTCTTACACTGGTTACATTATGTTGTCACACTCTGCATTCAGCCGCACTCCTTCTTGCTGTTTGTCTTTCCTCTTTAAACTGGATAAATTGTACCATGGCATTTTGCATTCAGTCACACACCATGTTGGAGTGAATGACTTGAGATGTTCCTCCCTGGGCTACATGAAAAGAGACATGGACGAGCTCTCGGATCATTTGGCCCAGGCAGGTATGACCCTAGCCCTGAGTAGCATCCTGCCTTCGACCAGAATTATACCACAATATAAGGACAAAATGATTGACTTCAACAATTGGCTAAGCTTCTGGTGTCATTCAAAAAGGATCCAGTATCTGTCTGCCTGGGATGACATGATTGACATGATCAACAGACCACAATGCCTTGCCAGAGAGAGTTACTGGCTAAGGCTCTTGCCACCCCTATAGTTCCTTTTTTAGGCAAAGTTCAAAGGACAAAACCACCACCGTAACAGGTACAAGCATGCAAAATCTGAAGGTAATGCTACTCAATGCTAGAAGTCTAAACCTCAAAATGCACTCTCTCGAGGCACTCCTAAAAATGGAGAACATCGATATCTGTGCAGTAACTGAGACCTGATTCAAGGCTCCAGAGAGCACCCCTGCAATACCAGGCTACAACTCTTACCACACGTTCGGCCACCAAACCAGGACCGAAACACTAAAGGTGGAGGAGTGTCAATATTCACCAAGGATATTCACACCACCAGGCTGGTTGCCCAACACAATGCATCTGAAATTCTCCAGGTGCAACTAACACTAGGTAAGACTGCAATCCAAATTGTAGCTTGCTACAGATCCCCCACCATGCCCCAAGATTCTCACTACACCTTTCTAAACATACTGGAAAATATTAAGATAGAACCAAACACCCTAATACTGGGTGATTTTAACTACCCTGCCATTAACTTGGAAAACTACTCGTGTACCAACACATTTGCCCAATGGTTCTTGGAATTCATAAATTCCAACGCCCTGGATCAAATAATCCATAGTCCCACCAGGGGCTCCAATATCCTAGACCCGGTCATTACCAACATGGAAAATCGATGCTCCACACCTATGGTCACCCCCTCGTTAGTCAGGTCTGACCATAAGCTAATCACCCTTAACAGCCACATCCCACCCCCACCCCCCAGTAAGGAAACCTCCATAAAAAAACTTCTCCAAAGCCAACTTCATGCTACTCAAGTCAGAAGTGACAAACTGCATGACACCCATGCAGATGGGAACTGAAAGTTCGACTACTGAGTTCTACATTAAGGCACTTTACGAGCACATCCACTCATGCATGAATCATGCCATCCCAAATAGAACCAAGATGCTCTCATCCAAAAAAAGGAAGCCAATCTGGCGGTCCCCTGCCATAAACAAACTTTACAACAAAAGGAAGAAACTGTTGCAGAAAAGAGGAAAATCCCAGGATGCAAACAACTCCCTTACTAACCTCAGTAAGAAACTGAGATCCCTCATAAAATCCTCCAAAGCTAGTTATGAAAATAAAATTGCCAAAGATTCCAAAGACAACCACAAGGCATTCTATAACTATGTCAAGAATCTAAATGGCAATGCTCAGATCTGCTCTGAGCTAAAACAGAATGGCATTAACTATACTGATCCCAAGGATATTGCCAATATCCTGGCAGATCAATTCAATGCCAACTTCACCCCCCTCTCACCCCCTAAATGGCCCATCTCAATACCGGAAGATTGCTAAATTCCGGTAATAGCAGCCACACAGGTAAAAAATGAACTCTCCAAACCTAAGCCTACAGCATCCATGGGACCAGATGATATCCTGGGCTGTGTACTACATGGACTACAATATGAACTGGCACCTCACCTAAGTGTCATGTTTAATCATAGCCTCACCTCAGGTTTCATGCCCACTGAGTGGCACAGTGCTACAGTTATCCCACTCCACAAGGGAGGATCAACCTTGGATCCCGGAATCTACCATCCCATCAGTCTGATGAGCCTTGTCTGCAAGGGCATGGAGCGTATTATCATGAAACTTATAAACAATGACATTGGAAACCTTCAAACACTGGATCCCACCCAGTTTGGGTTAGTGAAGGGCCGATCTTGTCTACTGAACCTGATTGACTTCTTTGAATCAGTTTCCAGAGCCATGGACAAGGGTAAGGTGTTCCACACAGCCTATCTAGACCTTGCCAAGGTCTTTGACACCATCCCCCACTCTGGAATCATAGATAAACTTACTAAGCTGGGCATACATCACCAAATGGGTTGCTAACTGGCTTACTGATAGAACCCACACTGTAAAAGTAGCCGACTCCAAATCCGGCTCCAGACAAGTGACAAGTGGAGTACCTCAGGGTTCAGTCCTGGGACCGCTCTTGTTTGGCATCTACTTCTGTGAAGTACAGGCCAACAGTAAGGGACTCTGGCTAACAAAGTTTGCAGATGACTGCAAACTGTGAGCCATTATTGAATCCCCAAATGATGTGGATACTCTACAAAAGGGCCTTACAGAAACAGATGCTGGGTGCCAGAGCCATGGGCTCAAGCTCAATGCCAATAAATGTATAGTTATCCCCTTTGGGAAAAAACATGTACCCGTGAATTCCCATATAGGTGGCAGTACACTAAACACTGAAAGTGTGATAAGAGACTTAGGGACACAGGTGGACAGTGGTCTCACCTTTGGTAACCACATTGCCACAACAGTCAAGAAATCCTTCTATGTAGCAAACCTCATCACTTTTCATCCAGAAAAAAGGAGGTCATTGTCCCACTGTACTCATCCCTCATTAGACCCATTATAGAATACAATGCCCCCATTTGGTATGTACCTCTCAAGACATCTGCAACAAATGAAAAGACCGCAGAAATACTTCACTACAAGAATCACAGGCCTAAAGCAGATGCCCTATGCTGACCACCTTAAAAAACTCCAGCTATACTCTGTCGCATGTCGTCTACTCAGAAGCGATCTCTGCTTAACATATAAGGCCATGTCAAACCCAGAGCTGTTGGACATGCTACACTTAAAGAAATCCCAATCCCTCAGAGCCACATGCTCCAGGGATCTAAACCTTGTTGTCACAATAAACAAAACATGCTGGAGGGATAGGTTCCTGACCCAGAGACTCCCCAGACTCTGGAATAGATTGCCCATACATATCAAGCAGAGTGCCTCTTTTGCCCTCTTCAAAAGGAACCTTGATGATTGGATGGGAGAAAGGAAATTCACCCCAGGGATCACGTCAGTTAGTCAGCTAGACAGGGGTCCAGGGAAGTAAATAGTGTGGGAAGAAAAAGCCAGGGAATTGTTATGGCTAGGCTTGTATAGGCCCTAGGGCTGATAGCCTAGTACTGACCTATGAACCTATGAACCTTCATGCTGTATGTCTTGCCTCATTACACTGGTTACATTGTATCCTGAAACTCTTTATTCAGTTGGGTGTAGGAGAGATACTGGGGTGATGCACATTTATCAGATTTGTGGATGTCTTTTTGGGGGGCGTAGTAATTTTGTTATATCATTATTGCAGTTTGTGGTTTGTGGAGTTATTTATGTTAGTAAGTATTGGGGAAGCACAGAAGAGTGATGTGAGTAGGTATTCTACAGCAAAAATGTCCCAAGGTGACGGAGTAAAGAAATGCCTGGCTCTGTACAGAGTGCCTCACTTCAGGTGCATTTTTCAATAATTCGAACTAGAATTTCATTTCATTGTCTATAATCATTCCTACTAACTTGGTATGCGTCACTGTTTCTGTGTGGGTTTAAGTTTTTGAAGTAATGGAAAAGCTGTGTGTTAGGGATCAAATTGTTTAAGAGTAAATAGCGTGAGCTTTTAATTAATTAATTAAATAATTAATTTTTTTATATTTTAGAATAGTTGCGATCTATTGAGTCAGTTTTCAAAGCAGGTAAAAGGTTACAGAGTAATTTGTTGCAGAGTAGTAAGGTTACTGTCAGACCAGATTAATATGGACTAATCAGTGTACTGAACTACAGAGTCATGTAGACAGGCAGGAGGAAGATCATGAACAAACAGGTTGAAGAGCAGAGGACCTTGGACTGAACCTTGTGCAACACCCAGGGATGTTGGGAGGTACCTATGACTGAACCTTGTGTAACACCCAGGGATGTTGGGAGGTACCTCGGACTGACCCTTTTGTAACACCCAGGGATGTTGGGAGGTACCTAAGACTAAACCTTGTGTAACACCCAGGGATGTTGGGAGATACCTATGACTGAACCTTGTGTAACACCCAGGGATGTCGGAAGGTACCTAAGACTGAACCTTGTGTAACACCCAGGGATGTCGGAAGGTACCTAAGACTGAACCTTGTGTAACACCCAGGGATGTTGGGAGGTACCTCGGACTGACCCTTTTGTAACACCCAGGGATGTTGGGAGGTACCTAAGACTAAACCTTGTGTAACACCCAGGGATGTTGGGAGATACCTATGACTGAACCTTGTGTAACACCCAGGGATGTCGGAAGGTACCTAAGACTGAACCTTGTGTAACTCCCAGGGATGTTGGGAGGTACCTCAGACTGAACCTTGTGTAACACCCAGGGATGTTGGGAGGTACCTATGACTGAACCTTGTGTAACACCCAGGGATGTTGGAAGGTACCTAAGACTAAACCTTGTGTAACACCCACGGATGTTGGGAAGTACCTCAGACTGAACCATTTGTAACACCGAGGTATGTTGGGACGTACCTCGGATTGAACCTTTTGTAACACCCAGGGATGTTGGGAGGTGTCTAGGCCTGAGTCTTGTGTAACACCCAGGGATGTTGGGAGGTACCTATGACTAAACCTTATGTAACACCCACGGATGTTGGGAGATACCTCGGACTGAACCTTGTGTAACACCCACGGATGTTGGGAGATACCTCGGACTGAACCTTGTGTAACACCCACGGATGTTGGGAGATACCTCGGACTGAACCTTGTGTAACACCCACGGATGTTGGGAGATACCTCGGACTTAACCTTTTGTAACACCCAGGGATGTTGGAAGGTACCTCGGACTGAACCTTTTGTAACACACAGGGATGTTGGGAGGTACCTAAGACTGAATCTTGTGTAACACCCAGGGATGTTGGGAGGTACCTAAGACTGAACCTTGTTTAACACTCAGGGATGTTGGATGGTACCTAAGACTGAACCTTGTGTAACACCCAGGGATGTTGGGAGGTACCTAGAACCTTGTGTAACACCCAGGGATGTTGGGAGGTACCTAGAACCTTGTGTAACACCCAGGGATGTTGGGAGGTACCTAGAACCTTGTGCAACACCCAGGTATGTCGGGAGGTACCTAGAGCCTTGTGTAACACCCACAAATGTTGGGTGGTACCTACGATTGAACCTTGTGTAACACCTAGGTTTGTTGGGAGGTACCTAGAACCTTGTGTAACACCTAGGTATGTTGGGAGGTACCCAAGAATGAACCTTGTGTAACACCCAGGGATGTTGGGAGGTACCTAGAACCTTGTGTAACACCCAGGGATGTTGGGAGGTACCTAAGCTTGAACCTTGTGTAACACCTACGGATGTTGGGTGGTACCTAAGATTGAACCTTGTGTAACACCCAGGGATGTTGGGAGGTACCTAGAACTTTGAGTAACACTCAGGTATGTTGGGAGGTACCTAGAACCTTGTGTAACACCCAGGGATGTTGGGAGGTACCTAAGCTTGAACCTTGTGTAACACCTACGGATGTTGGGTGGTACCTACGATTGAACCTTGTGTAACACCCACAAATGTTGGGTGGTACCTACGATTGAACATTGTGTAACTCCTAGGTATGTTGGGAGGTACCTAGAACCTTGTGTAACTCCTAGGTATGTTGGGAGGTACCTGGAAGATATATTGGCAGGTAAGCAGAATAGTCATCCTCACACTTTACTGCTTTCTGCCTGTTGTATAGCTATAGAAAAAGCTGATGGCAGAGTTGGAAAAGCCAAGGCTAGAGAGTTTAGTAATAAGTTTTGTGTGGGATAGGATACTGAATCCCTTGGACAGGACAAGGAAGAGGGCAGATGCTAGGTTTCCCGAGTTACAATGAAGGCTGAGGGGGTAAAGTTGGGAAGAGCAGTAAAATGGCACTGTGATAAGGTCACAGTCCATGTTGTGTGGGACACAAGCTGTTTTCTTTAAGAATCAGTTTTAAAATGTGCAAATGGATATGCTTTTCAAGTACTTTAGAAAGGGGTGATAGCATTTTAGTGAGATGAAATTCAGAGAGTTTATCTGAGGGGCCTCCTTTGTGAAGAGGAATGATGTAACATTTTCCAGAGGTGTCGGATAAGGCTTTCTTCTATTACAGGAAAGACCCCTGCCTCAACTGTAATCTTGAGATATTATGACGAGAGATTGTCAGGGGCTAGGGTTGTGGGTTTTAATTTCATGAGAGAGTTTTTGGTAGTAGATATAGGGACACAGGTTAAGGAAAAGGAGCCATGTGTAACCCACACCCATTACTCCTACCTTCCTCACTACAAATACTATCCCAACTATGAAATTATTTCACACTAATCGAAGAAGCTTGTGGAATAAACTCATAGAGTTTCATGCCTTCCAATGCAGCCAAACAAGCAACTATAATATCTCAGGTAATATGTGATATAAACAGACAGTGACAATGCATTTCCATGTCTCCTACCATGAAATATCAAGTCATACCCCTTAATAACATACAGCATAATTCTCAGTTATGAAAATATGATCTCAAATATGAATATGAAATGAGTCACAAACAGTGATTCATTTCCCCACTGCAGAACATCCTAGACTGACCATCTGACTGTCATTTTGTTACCAAGTCCTTGTCCTTTCTAATACTACCTATTATTAGGTGGTAATCTTTTAGTTACTGGATTATCTGCTACCACAAAACCAGCCCCCTCCTCAGTTTGGTGCTGCTGTCCTCTTTTACTTTCTGTCACTGCTGTATAAGTTCTAACTGCTGCATTCGCTGCTGCCACATCATCTGGTTCCTTCTCCATATTACCATCCCCTGCACTTCCAAAAACATTATCTTCCATCTCAACCCATGAAACAACAGAAGTGTCAAATGGATTATCCTGCTCGATTATTTTCCACAGAATATCATCCATAAAGCCCCCTGCATAAACACGAGGAGCAACAAAAATAAGTATTCACATCCTGGCATAAACAACACACAAATAAACAAGTGGGGTGGACGGAGGGAGCAGCTACTGCAGCAGTGACCATTCAAACACCTACTGTTATGGTGAGTTTAACTTACACAACTCTACTATGTTCATCACATTGACCACTGGTGCAGTAACTATGTTCATCACATTGAGCACTGGTGCAGTAACTATGTTCATCACATCGAGCACTGGTGCAGTAACTATGTTCATCACATCGAGCACTGGTACAGTAACTATGTTCATCACATTGACCACTGGTGCAGTAACTGTGTTCATCACATCGAGCACTGGTGCAGTAACTGTGTTCATCACATCGAGCACTCGTGCAGTAACTGTGTTCATCACATCGAGCACTGGTGCAGTAACTGTGTTCATCACATCGAGCACTGGTGCAGTAACTGTGTTCATCACATCGAGCACTGGTGCAGTAAGCTTAGCTATACGGGTAGATTATCGTAGTTTACTATACTTGGGAGGCGAAAGGAGAAGAGTCCAGGAGCCCTCAGAGAATGGTGCCAGCAAAGCCTGATCTAGACCAACAGAAGGAATCAAGCTTATAGTGCTTTGTAAAAGTATGCACAGAAGGCCAAGTAGCAGCTTCTAGAATATGTCTAGAACCCCACCGTTGCTAAAAAGCCATAGATGAAACCAAGTTCCTGGTTTTGTTTTTGGTGAGTAAAACGAAAGGTAATATTTAGACAACCAATTTGGAAATAATCTGTTTTGGTACAGGTTGTCTCTTCTTACCTTCACAACAAATGAGCAATTGATTCAAAGATCTGAAAGATTAATTCTGTTAAGACAGTACCCAAGTTGTCTGTGGACATCCAAGTTATAGAATGTCCTTTCTCCCTCACTTTTAGGTTCAAGAAAGACGACATGGAGATGGATAGTTTGGCCTAAAGTAAACTTGGATACCCCTTTAGGCATAAAAGAGGGATCAGTTCTCAAAGAAACCCTGTCCTTGCGGAACGTGAGACAGGGTTGACTCACCATAAGAGCCTGCAACTCAAGACGTCCTTTATGCAGAGGGCAGAGAAATCAGTAAAACTATTTTCCATGTTAAGAAACTCAAGTCATCCGGGTTAGCTGTTTCAAATGGTACAAGAGTTAGCATATATAACACAAAATTAATATCCCAAGGAGAGGTCATGAGCTTTCTTGGAGACCTCTTACACAAAACCCCTTTCAAAAATATTTTGGTATAAAAATGCATTGCAAATGGAGGATCCATGGCAGCCATGCTGAAATGGTCAGCGAATAAACCTTGACGTATGAGTAAAAAGGCCATCGAAAAATAACTCACACGGATATTGTAAAAACAGAGAACATCTAGCCCTGAATTGGGTGCTGGTTATGTTGTTGGCACCAAATAGAAAACCTTTTCCGTTTGCTAACACATGATTTTCTAGTAGCTTCAGTACCTCCACAAGTACCTGCTGCACATCCTCGGTAAACAGGTGCCTAAAAGGAATTAAGACCACATCATCCAGTTGATTGGGGTCAGGGTACATCAACCATCCCAGATCTTATGTGAGTAGATCCAGTCTTTGAGGAAGCTTGTGGTAATTATCCCTGGCCATTTCCAAAAAAGGGAGAGCCATTGTTGCCTGGAGCAGAAAGGAGTCACCATAATAACTTGAGGGATTCCTTGTCAATCTTCAGAAGTATCTTGGGTATAATTTGAAATGGTTTAAAAGTAGACAGCAACATTTTTGTTCAAGGAAAAGAAAAAGCATCTGTCTTTCAGGTCTTTTTGCATGGAGTACTGGAGCAGAGTATTGCCAGATGATTGTTCAGAGAGGGGACAGATTGGTCTACTTGAGGAACTCCCCAAAGATGGAACAGATCTTAGAAAACTTCTTGATCTAGTTTCCATTAGTATATTGGCTGTCTCTACAAGTGATCTTCCTTCTGACAAATCCTAGCATTGGGATTTGAAAAGACAAAGGATGTTGGTGCTGGGACCAAAGACATTTCAGATAGCATTGGGTCTTTCTCATATGGATTTTTGCCAATGGTATTGTGAGAATCATGGATGCCATGAAACCCAAAATCCTGAAGTATTCCCTCATACTGACCAAAGTCTGAGTGGAAAACATTAGAAATAGATATAAATCTAGATTTTTTTTTCTTGTGGAAAAAAGCTCTTTGAACTGAAGTGTCTAGCTGACACCTCAGGAAACAATCCTGTGAAAAAGAGTCAAATAAGAAGAGGCTGGGATTTTGGGTGCAGATCTGTAAGGTGAATAAGAATAGCCATAGAGAATATTAGATTCCTGAAGTAGCAGAAAGTATTGTAAGAACTAAGCCAGCATGTGAATGGAGAAAGGAGATTCCACCAACAGGGGTGATTGCAATTAGAGATACAGACAATAGGCAAGTGAGAGCTGGAATTTACTGGAGAAAACTGGCAAAGGAAATAAGGTTTTGGGTGCAAATAATTAGAAAGGGAAAGGCAACAGAATGGGAAGAAGCCAAAATGCCATTTGGACTGCAGAGTAGAGCCTGCCTTCCTTTCAAGGACTGACATCAGAGTATAGAAAAAGGGATAGGGATAGGGGTCCCTAAGTCAAAGACCAGCCCTGGTAGAGATTTTATTAGAATCCAGAGCAGAATCTGCGATTAAAAAAGAGATAATTAGTAAGACATATGAAATATTGCATGATAACTATAAGAATCAATCTGAAGAAGTTAGAAGGGATTGGTAAGAGAAAGACTGGATAAGCAATTCACAAAGAAACAATGGGAGGATATATGTATGGCTTCCAAATATGCAACAAACTCTAGAAGATTTAGGATTTTTCCTTGAAAGTGTTTGAGTAGCTATTTTCATACCTCAAGCAGACTCTAAAGAATGTTTCCTCTGGTAGATTGCAAATGTTGGAGATGTGATGGGGAAGAAAGAGGTAATTTGGAACATATATTTTGGGAGTGTAATGAGTTGGCAGCCTTTAAAAATTCCCTGAAGACTACTCTGTCAGATATACTGGGTGAACAAATTGGTGTAACTAAGGAAAATATTTTTCAGCTGTGATACAAGATGTAAATTGCATAGACATAGTAAGGCTTTGCTGAGTTTAATTCTGGTGGCTGCCAAAAAAGCAATCACTAGACAATGAAAATTAAAGTCTAAACAAAAATATTAGAAGACATGAATATAGTATCAAAGGTAAAGAAATGGAAGTGGGATCTTTAGAAAAGGGTAGGAACAAATTACATAGGAAAAAATTAGAATTGTGGGATTGGTGCATGCAAAATAAAGTTTTGGAGGAGGAATGAGGTTTAAGAGAAGGCAGAAGGTAAATGAGCTATGTAATATTTGATTAACAATGACTGTACAGAAGATTCTATGTGATGTATAATGTTTGTAACTGAAAATATGTCAGTATGGTTTGTTTTAATTTATATAAATGCATGATTGCCTATATCATAAGTGATAATTCAATAAATGTTTTAAAAAAGGGGCTTTTAAATGTTCTCTTGGAATTCTAGCTTGTGTAAATGAGAGATTCTTGACACTTCACTTTGAAAAATACTATGCAAAGATACTTGTCATCTAAATATGGGAAACGGCAATTTGTCAATGTCCGTGGTGTACTGGATCGTCCAAAGGGTAAGGCAAAGAACCAATAACGTGATCCAGACACACTAAACCTTAAGAAATTCCTGAAGTCTGGATGAATAGGAATGTGATGCTATGTATCATTTAAATGTAATATTACCAGGAAATGTGAGCAAGGAAGAAGAGCCAGCAGGTTGTGAAGCGACATCGTTCTGAATTTGGTCACGATCACTAACAGCTTTAGGAAAGAAAGATCCACAACTGGTCTCTATGAGTTTCTTCCTTTGGCACCAAGACCATCCTTGAATAAAATCCCTTCCCTTGCTGGGAAGGAAGAACTGATTTTATCACTCCTTGGGACATGTGATGAAGAAATGAGGAAAAACAAGAGTTTGATCTGGATAATGAGGAATAACCCCCTGAAAAGGAGGAATTTCCTCCCATTGCCATCTGCAACCCTGATGAATGATCCTCAAAACTAATTCGTCTTTGTACAACAGAAAGAACAAATACAAGTAGTGACCTGTACAACAACAGAAGGAACTATTATGAGTACTGACATGACATGTACAAGTGACAGAACTAATACAAGTAGTGACCTGTACAACAGAAGGAACTATTACGAGTAATGACTTGTACAACAGACAGAACTAATACGAGCCGTGACCTGTACAACAGACAGAACTAATATGAGTAGTGACCTGTACAACAGATGGAACTAATATGAGCTTTGAGCTGTACAACAGATGGAACTAATATGGGTAGTGACCTGTACAACAGATGGAACTAATACGAGTGGTATCCTGTACGACAGAAGGAACTATTACAAGTAGTGACCTGTACAACAGAAGGAACTATTACGAGTAGTGACCTGGACAACAGAAGGAACTATTATGAGTAATGACTTGTACAACAGACAGAAATAATACGAGCCGTGACCTGTACAACAGACAGAACTAATACGAGTAGTGACCTGTACAACAGATGGAACTAATATGAGCTTTGACCTGTACAACAGAAGGAAGTAATACGAGTAGTGACCTGTACAACAGAAGGAAATAATACGAGTAGTGACCTGTACAACTGACGGAACTAATATGAGTAGTGAGCTGTACAACAGAAGGAACTTATACGAGTAGTGACCTGTACAACAGATGGAACTAATACGGGTAGTGACTTGTACAACAGACAGAACTAATACGAGCCGTGACCTGTACAACAGATGGAACTAATATGAGTAGTGACCTGTACAACAGAAGGAAATAATACGAGTAGTGACCTGTACAACCGACGGAACTAATATGAGTAGTGACCTGTACAACAGAAGGAACTTATACGAGTAGTGACCTGTACAACAGAAGGAACTTATACGAGTAGTGACCTGTACAACAGAGGGAACTAATACGAGTAGTGACCTGTACAACAGAAGGAACTAATATGAGTAGTGACATGTAAAACAGAGGGAACTATTACGAGTAGTGACCTGTACAACAGAAGGAACTATTACGAGTAGTGACCTGTACATCAGATGGAACTAATACGAGTAGTGACCTGTACAACAGAAGGATCTCTTATGAGTAGAGACCTGTACAACAGATGGAGCTAATACGAGTAGTGACCTGTACAACAGAAGGAACTTATACGAGTACTGACTTGTACAACAGATGGAATTAATACGAGTAGTGACAGGTTCAACAGACGGAACTAATACTAATGCTATGTTTTCTTGAATCCAGACGGGAAGCTTTGTAACACTGGGCTCCGTCCTCTCTCACCCCCCAACTTCATCATACTCTACTTCTCCTCCAAAGTGAAACGCTTGACCTGAACAATTTAAAACAAGCAAGCGCTGACCCTATGCTGCACTCTATTAACTATAGAGAGCAAATAAAGCTAATTTAAGGCTCCGTCCTCTCTCACCCCCCAACTTCATCATACTCTACTTCTCCTCCAAAGTGAAATGCTTGAGCTGAACAATTTAAAACAAGCAAGCGCTGACCCTATGCTGCACTCTATTAACTATAGAGAGCAAATAAAGCTAATTTAAGGCTCCATCCTCTCTCACCCCCAACTTCATCATACTCTACTTCTCCTCCAAAGTGAAATGCTTGACCTGAACAATATAAAACAAGCAAGCGCTGACACTATGCTGCACTCTATTAACTATAGAGAGCAAATAAAGTTAATTTTAGGCTCCGTCCTCTCTCACCCCCCAACTTCATCATACTCTACTTCTCCTCCAAAGTGAAACGCTTGACCTGAACAATTTAAAACAAGCAAGCGCTGACCCTATGCTGCACTCTATTAACTATAGAGAGCAAATAAAGCTAATTTAAGGTACTACTCTAAACTAAAAGTAAGCTTCCTAATGAAAAAGAAACTACTGTCGACTTGTTTGTAACGCTCAAAAGTTTATAGTATGCTAGCTAGCGTACTGGATTCAATTAAAGAATAGCATCCCATATATCTTACAAATACTTAAATTGGATACATTTAAAGATTATTAGAATAAAATCCCAGTAAAAGAAAACAGAGTACATACTATTCTGTCTCTCTGTAGCTTCACTCTAATACATAGTATTAGTAAAACGCTAACTACCATAAGTACTTGCCTTAAAATTCCTGCCATTAGAAAACATTGGAGCTGGATAATCCCCACTCCACGCTCCACCCTGCCCCCATATCCCACCCGCCCCCAGTACCCCTACATTTATAGCTAAGTAACCATGCCCCCTTATTATCTCCTAATCACACCTTGTCCCATAATTTCTCCTCTGTCCCCACCCCCGCTATATACTTTAATTACACATTGCTCACGCCCATATCACAATTTGTATATCTCACTACATAAATCATGCAACCCACTCGACCCTCTAATTCGAAGGCTATATTACAAATGATATTTCTTATCACCCCACTTATAACTATCACATACCTAATTACCAAATACGAAGACCAACCATACTCAGGGTACCCCTACCCTAGAGGTAGTACCAACACTCCCCCAGTAAAACTTAGTAGTAAACCAAATTCCCAACAGTTAGGTGGCATAATTCCCAATTCTATACTCCACTACCACTTCAAAATCAATCCGAATCACCCCAAATCCAGACAAAATCAAAAGCTACTTCTAAAACTAACTAAACTATTAGAGTACCTCAGTAGAAACATCATCAAATATGGAGATATCCACCCTAATCCTGGCCCTACAACTGATACCATTCCAAACTGCCCATCACCCTTGTCAAAGTCAGCCAATTCCCTCCAGATTTATCACTTAAATATTAGAAGTATCAATAACAAAGTACCCAACCTGCACGCCCTCCTAGCCACTCACCTTCCAGATATAACATGAAGATGTCTTAGTGTTTTATTATTATACTAATGTAGTTTCTTCTATCTAATTGTAGTGTGATACTTTTCTTAATAGTGGGAGCTTTTCTCCCCGGGCCTCTACTGAAAAAGGACATGTATCCAGCTAGACTAGCCCGGTCAACAAATGTAAAATAAAAAAATAAAATAATTACTGAAACTTGGCTAAAACCAGGAACCAAAGACAATGAAATCCTACCACCCGGATATAATATATATAGGGTTGACCATATAAAAAGAAAGGGTGGTGGTATTATTGTGCTCTATAACAATAATTTAAATGTTACCTTCAACACCAAGCAACCACCCCAAATCTCTAATGTGGAAATACTTGCCCTAAAACTACAATTAAATAAAGAAAAATCTATAAATCTAATTACAGTGTATATCCCTCCTGGGAACAATGTTGATACACTAGAAAATATACTAAACTGGATTTCTAATTACTACCCCCAAGAAACTATCATCATGGGTGATGTCAACATTGATTGGAACCTATGCTCCGCAGAAACCAACCCCATCCACATTAACCTTCATGGGTTTACCCAGATCATAAATACCTCCACCAGAATTGGAAATGCCAACCAAAAAGAAAGTATTTTAGATTGGATCCTAATAAATAGCCAACCTCAAACATATAAGGCCGGGACTGCAACAAATGACCTAAGCGATCACCTCATTACATATATAAAGAAAAATAAAACAGGCCTCCCTACAACTCCTATGTTCAGGTCAATTAGAAATAGGAAGCAATTTGACCTTTCAAAATTTCAAGAAGAACTCAGATCCTGTAACTGGACAAAACTAAAGTATCTCCCCTTAGAGGACGCAGTATCTAAATTTAATACTACCTTCCTAGCCATACTCGATAAGCACGCCCCTAAAAGATTAATCAAAATGAAAACAAACATTGCACCTTGGCTCACAAAAGAAACTAAAGCTAAAATGAAAAACAGAAACAAATCATGGGATATATGGCGAGCAACCAAACTACCCCAAGACCACATCTGATTTCAGCAGTTAAGAAATGCAACAAAAAAATCAGTAATAGCTGACAAAAAAAATTATTACTGCCAACTACAAAACAAACACCAAAAGAACACTAAAAAATTCTGGGCAGGTCTTAATAATCTTCTCCACCCAGGCAAATCCTCCACTCCTACCCCAGAACAGGTATCTGATAAACCCCCAATTGAAGTAGCCAACGCATTTAACTCTTTCTTCACGAACACTATTCAAACCTTAGCTAACCAACTATCAGCTACCTATTGTCCTGTGAATGAATTCAGTCCAGAAACTAAACCTAATTTCAATCTACAACCTGTCTCCACTTCTACTATAAAATCCTTACTTCAAAAGCTTAAACCTACCACCCTCTCCGCTGACCTCCTCCCAGCCAAATACTTACAAAAAGCTTTGGATGTCATTGCCTACCCAATATCCATACTAATTAATCGCACCATCTCTGAATCTAACATCCCCACAATTTGGAAAACATCCCACGTCATACCACTTCATAAGGGGGGTAATTCCACGGAACTATCAAACTATAGGCCAATAGCCATTATGTCCCCTCTGGCCAAAATTAAGGAAAAATGTATACACAAACAACTCCTACACTATCTTATTCAGAATAATCTACTTACCAACTCACAACATGGATTTAGACCTAACCACAGTACTACTACTGCCCTACTCTCCTTTACGGATACAATCAATAGAAACCGTAATAACAAAAAAATATCATCTGCTCTCTTTCTGGACCTCTCAAAGCCTTAGACATGGTCAACCACCAACTACTTCATAATACTCTAAAAACCTTACAACTTGACAACCTAACCTTAGGGTGGTTCCGTGCTTACCTCTCGGATAGGAAACAAGCCATACTCTGGGACAATCAACTCTCTGAACTCTTACCTAATACCATAGGGGTTCCACAAGGGTCCATACTGGGCCCACTTCTTTTTTCAGTTTTTATTAATGACCTACATAAAGCCATCCCAGAGGCAACCTGTGTACAATATGCCGATGATTCGACCTTAGTCTGCTCTGTTACATCTCTAGAGAATCTACTAGCCAAAACCCAATCCTGCTTCACAGCTGTGGAAAACTGGTTATCAGGACGACTACTACTTCTTAATCCAAAAAAAAAACAAACTGCTTCTTTTTCATCCAACCCAAAAACTTCCCATTACTGACTTTACCATTCAATCAAACAACGGGACAACTATCACACCTGACCCCCATACCAAGCTACTAGGAGTTACCATAGACAATAAACTTAGATTTGATATGCATATTAATAATACTATTAAAACCGTGAACAAGAAATTAGGGTCACTATATAGAATCAAAGCCTTTCTAACCCCAATGACAAAAACAACAATTGCCCGCACTCACTTACTATCTACACTCTTATATGCATCCCCAGTTTTCACCAAGCTTAATAAAAGTGAGCTAAATAAACTCTCAAGTTCGTATAATCACATTGCCAGATTTGCCACTGGCACTCCACATAGAACGCACCACTGTAATAACCTAAAAACCCTTGGATGGATAGAACTCCCAAACCTTCTTCAGCAAAACCAACTTATAGAGGCATTTAAGATACTTAAACACCCGGACAAAGCTCCTGCACTAAAGTGCCTAATTACACCATATAACAACCTAAATAGCCTACGCTCCGCAAATAGGCTTCTTTTTCAAAATGTCAAATCCCATAATGCAGGAGGTGATGCTCTATTCGCCAACGTCACTGCCAAAACTTGGAATTCTCTTCCCTCTAGCATTACTACCATTACCTCCTTATCCCTCTTTAAAAAAAGTCTACTCCAATATTTTAAATCACACTGGCTCTGCCAATGCTCATTCCCGGATTAATTCCCTCCAACCCTGTTAGTATCTCTCGCTTCTCTTCTTTCATTTAATTCCGATGGTATACTCCATGACCCTCCTTTCTACCTGATCTATCCACCTGATATTTCTCCTCCCTTTGTAACAACTGAAACCTTATTCACCACTGTATTGAGGCTAATCGAACTGATATTGAGATAATTGTTCTGCTTGTAATTACCTTCAGTCTTCTTTTATCATTGTATTAGATAACAATTTGTATGTTCCTATGTAATAATAGAAACTTTATGTATATAAAAATTTGTATATGTGGAGCTTTTCTCGCCGGGCCTCAGCTAAAAATGGACATGTATCCAGACGGATTATCCCGGTCAACAAATGTAAAATAAAATAAATAAAATAAAATAATAAAATAAATACAAGTAGTGACCTGTACAACAGAAGGAACTATTACGAGTTCTGAATTGTACAGCAGACGGAACTAATATGAGGAGTGACCTGTACAACAGACGGAACTAATATGAGTAGTGACCTGTACAACAGAAGGAACTATTACGAGTAGTGACCTGTACAACAGATGGATCTATTATGAGTAGTGACCTGTTCAACAAATGGAACTAATACGAGTGGTGACCTGTACAACAGAAGGAACTATTATGAGTACTGACTTGTACAACAGAAAGAACTAATACGAGTAGTGACCTGTACAACAGATGGAACTAATACGAGTAGTGACCTGTACAACAGACAGAACTAATACGAGTAGTGTCCTGTACGACAGAAGGAACTAATATGAGTTGTGACCTGTACAACAGACGGAACTAATATGAGTAGTGACCTGTACAACAGAAAGAACTATTACAAGTACTGACTTGTACAACAGACAGAACTAATACGAGTAGTGACCTGTACAAAAGACGGAACTAATGCGAGTAGTGACCTGTACAACAGACCGAACTAATATGATAAGTTACCTATACAACATACGGAACTAATTCGAGTAGTGACCTGTACAACTGATGGAAATAATACGAGTAGTGACCTGTACAAGAGATGGAACTAATATGAGTAGTGACCTGTACAACATAAGGAACTAATACGAGTAGTGACCTGTAAAATAGAAAGAACTATTACGAGTACTGACTTGTACAACAGATGGAACTAATACGAGTAGTGACACGTACAACAGAAGGACCTAATATGCGTAGTGACCTGTACAACAGATGGAACTAATACGAGTAGTGACCTGTACAAGAGATGGAACTAATACGAGTAGTGACCTGTACAACATAAGTAACTAATACGAGTAGTGACCTGTAAAATAGAAGTAACTATTACGAGTACTGACTTGTACTACAGATGGAACTAATACGATTAGCGACAGGTACAACAGACGGAACTAATATGAGTAGTGACCTGTACAACAGATGGAACTAATACGAGTAGTGACCTGTACAACAGAAGGAACTATTACGAGTACTGACTTGAAGGAACTATTATGAGTAGTGACTTGGACAACTGAAGAACTTGTACGAGTACTGACTTGTACAACATATGGAACTAATATGACTAGTGACCTGTACAACTGACAGAACTAATACGAGTAGTGACCTGTACAACAGGTGGAACTAATACGAGTAGTAACCTGTATAACTGAAGGAACTAATACGAGTAGTGGCCTGTACAACAGAAGGAACTATTAAGTGTAGTGACCTGTACAACAGATGGAACTAATACGAGTAGTGCCCTGTTCAACAGAAGGAACTAATATGAGTAGTGACCTGTACAACAAATGGAACTAATACGAGTAGTGACTTGTACAACAAACGGAACTAATACGAGTAATGACCTGTCAACAAATGGAACTAATATGAGTAGTGACCTGTACAACAAACGGAACTAATACGAGTAGTGACCTGTACAACAGGCAGAACTAATACGAGTAGTAACCTGTACAACCGAAGGAACTAACACGAGTAGTGACCTGTACAACAGAAGGAACTATTAAGTGTAGTGACCTGTACAACAGATGGAACTAATATGAGTAGTGCCCTGTTCAACAGAAGGAACTAATATGAGTAGTGACCTCTACAAAAGAAGGAACTATTACGAGTACTGACTTGTACAACAGACGGAACTAATACTAGTAGTGACCTGTACATTTATTTATTTATTTATTTATTTTACATTTATTTTACATTTGTTAATACATCAGACGGAACTAATACGCGTAGTGCCTGTACAACAGATGGAACTATCATGAGTTCTGACTTGTACACAGACGGAACAATTATGAGTAGTGACCTGTACAACCGACAAAACTAATGTGAGTAGTGACCTGTATAACATAAGGAATTAATACAAGTAGTGAGATGTACAACAGATGGAACTAATATGAATATTTACCTGTACAACAGATGGAACTTATATGAGTAGTGACCTGTACAACAGAAGGAACAAATACGAGTAGTGACCTGTACTACAAACGGAACTAATACGAGTAGTGACCTGTCAACAAATGGAACTAATACGAGTAGTGACCTGTACAACAGATGGAACTAATATGAGTAGTGACCAGTACAACTGCTGGAACTAATACGAGTAGTGACCTGTACAACAGAAGGAACTAATACGAGTAGTGACCTGTACATTTATTTATTTATTTATTTATTTTACATTTATTTTACATTTGTTAATACATCAGACGGAACTAATACGAGTAGTGCCTGTACAACAGATGGAACTAATACGAGTAGTGACCTGTACAAGAGATGGAACTAATATGAGTAGTGACCTGTACAACATAAGGAACTAATACGAGTAGTGACCTGTACATTTATTTATTTATTTATTTATTTTACATTTATTTTACATTTGTTAATACATCAGACGGAACTAATACGAGTAGTGCCTGTACAACAGATGGAACTAATACGAGTAGTGACCTGTACAAGAGATGGAACTAATATGAGTAGTGACCTGTACAACATAAGGAACTAATACGAGTAGTGACCTGTAAAATAGAAGGAACTATTACGAGTTCTGAATTGTACAGCAGACGGAACTAATATGAGTAGTGACCTGAACAACAGATGGAACTAATATGAGTAGTGACCTGTACAACAGAAGGAACTATTACGAGTAGTGACCTGTACAACAGATGGAACTAATACGAGTAGTGACCGGTACAACCGACAGAACTAATATGAGTAGTGACCTGTACAACAGACGGAAATAATACGAGTAGTGACCTGTACAGCAGGCGGAACTAATACGAGTAGTAACCTGTATAACCGAAGGAACTAATACGAGTAGTGACCTGTACAACAGAAGGAACTATTAAGTGTAGTGACCTGTACAACAGATGGAATTAATACGAGTAGTGCCCTGTTCAACAGAAGGAACTAATACGAGTAGTGACCTGTACAACAGATGGAACTATTACGAGTAGTGACCTGTACAACAGAAGGAACTAGTATGAGTAGTGACCTGTACAACAGAAGGAGCTATTATGAGTAGTGACTTGTAAAAAAGTGGGAACTAATACGAGTAGAGACCTATACAACAGATGGAACTAATACGAGTAGTGACCTGCACAACAGACAGAACTAATATGAGTAGTGACTTGTACAACAGAAGGAAGTAATACGAGTAGTGACCTGTACAACAGAAGGAACTATTATGAGTACTGAGTTGTACAAGAGACGGAACTAATATGAGTAGTGACCTGTACAACAGACGAAACTAATACGAGTAGTGACTTGTACAACAGGAGGAAGAAATACGAGTAGTGACCTGTGCAACAGAAGGAACTATTACAAGTACTGACTTGTACAACAGATGGAACTAATACGTGCCGTGACCTGTACAACAGACGGAACTAATATGAGTAGTTAGCTGAACAACAGACAGAACTAATACGAGTAGTGCCCTGTTCAACAGAAGGAACTAATACGAGTAGTGACCTGTACAACAGATGGAACTAATATGAGTAGTGACCTGTACAACAGATGGAACTAATAAGAGTAGTGACCTGTACAACAGAAGGAACTATTATGAGTAGTGACCTGTACAACAGATGGAACTAATACGAGTAGTGACTTGTACAACAGAAGGAAGTAATATGAGTAGTGACCTGTACAACAGAAGGAGCTATTATGAGTAGTGACTTGTAAAAAAGTGGGAAATAATACGAGTAGTGACCTGTACAAAAGACGGAACTAATACGAGCAGTGACCTGTACAACAGACGGAACTAATATGATAAGTTACCTATACAACATACGGAACTAATACGAGTAGTGACCTGTACAACAGATGGAACTAATACGGGTAGTGACCTGTACAAGAGATGGAACTAATACGAGCAGTGACCTGTACAACATAAGGAACTAATACGAGTAGTGACCTGTAAAATAGAAGGAACTATTACGAGTACTGACTTGTACAACAGATGGAACTAATACAAGTAGCGACAGGTACAACAGACGGAACTAATATGAGTAGTGGCCTGTACAACAGATGGAACTAATACGAGTAGTGACCTGTACAACAGAAGGAACTATTACGAGTTCTGACTTGTACAACAGACGGAACTAATATGAGTAGTAACCTGTACAACAGACGGAACTAATATGAGTAGTGACCTGTACAACAGATGGAACTAATACGAGTAGTGACCTGTACAATAGAAGGAACTAATATGAGTAGTGACCTGTACAATAGATGGAACTAATACGAGTAGTGACCTGTACAACCGACGGAACTAATATGAGTAGTGACCTGTACAACAGGCGGAACTAATACGAGTAGTGACCTGTACAACAAGACAGAACTAATACGAGTAGTAACCTGTACAACAGAAGGAACTATTACGAGTACTGACTTGAAGGAACTATTACGAGTAGTGACTTGGACAACTGAAGGAACTCATACGAGTACTGACTTGTACAACATATGGAACTAAAACGACTAGTGACCTGTACAACTGACAGAACTAATACGAGTAGTGACCTGTACAACAGATGGAACTAATACGGGTAGTGACCTGTACAATAGGCAGAACTAATACAAGTAGTAACCTGTATAACCAAAGGAACTAATACGAGTAGTGACCTGTACAACAGAAGGCACTATTAAGTGTAGTGACCTGTACAACAGATGGAACTAATACGAGTAGTGCCCTGTTCAACAGAAGGAACTAATATGAGTAGTGACCTGTACAACAGACGGAACTAATATGAGTAGTTAGCTGTACAACAGACGGAACTAATACGAGTAGTGACCTGTCAACAAATGGAACTAATATGAGTAGTGACCTGTACAACAAATGGAACTAATACGAGTAGTGACCTGTACAACAGGCAGAACTAATACGAGTAGTAACCTGTACAACAGAAGGAACTAATACGAGTAGTGACCTGTACAACAGAAGGAACTATTAAGTGTAGTGACCTGTACAACAGATGGAACTAATTTGAGTAGTGCCCTGTTCAACAGAAGGAACTAATACGAGTAGTGACCTCTACAAAAGAAGGAACTTATACGAGTAGTGACCTGTACAACAGAAGGAACTATTATGCGTAGTGCCCTGTACAACAGAAGGAACTGTTACGAGTACTGACTTGCAAAACAACTGGAACTAATACGAGTAGTGACCTGTACAACAGAAGGAACTATTATGAGTTCTGACGTGTACACAGACGGAACAAATATGAGTAGTGACCTGTACAACCGACGGAACTAATGTGAGTAGTGACCTGTATAACATACGGAATTAATACAAGTAGTGAGATGTACAACAGACGGAACTAATATGAATATTTACCTGTACAACAGATGGAACTTATATGAGTAGTGACCTGTACAACAGAAGGAACAAATACGAGTAGTGAACTGTACAACAAATGGAACTAATACGAGTAGTGACCTGTCAACAAATGGAACTAATACGAGTAGTGACCTGTACAACAGATGGAACTAGTACGAGTAGTGACCTGTACAACAGAAGGAACTAATACGAGTAGTGACCTGTACAACAGATGGAACTAATACGAGTAGTGCCTGTACAACAGATGCAACTAATACGAGTAGTGACCTGTACAAGAGATGGAACTAATATGAGTAGTGACCTGTACAACATAAGGAACTAATACGAGTAGTGACCTGTAAAATAGAAGGAACTATTACGAGTTCTGAATTGTACAGCAGATGGAACTAATATGAGTACTGACCTGTACAACAGACGGAACTAATATGAGTAGTGACATGTACAACAGACGGAACTAATACGAATCGTTACCTGTACAACAGATGGAACTAATACGAGCAGTGACCTGTACAACAGAAGGAACTTATACGAGTAGTGACCTGTACAACAAATGGAACAAATATGAGTAGTGACCTGTACAACAAACGGAACTAATACGAGTACTGACCTGTCAACAAATGGAACTAATACGAGTAGTGACCGGTACAACAGAAGGAACTATTACGAGTCGAGACCTGTACAACAGAAGGAACTAATATGAGTAGTGACCTGTACAACAGACGAACTAATACGAGTAGTGGCCTGTATAACATATGGAACTAATACGAGTAGTGAGATGTACAACAGACGGAACTAATACGAATAGTTACCTGTACAACAGATGGAACTAATACGAGCAGTGACCTGTACAACAGAAGGAACAAATACGAGTAGTGACCTGTACAACAAATGGAACTAATATGAGTAGTGACCTGTCAACAAATGGAACTAATAAGAGTAGTGACCTGTACAACAGAAGGGACTACTATTATGAATAGTGACCTGTACAACAGACGGAACTAATACAAGTAGTGACCGGTACAACAGAAGGAACTATTATGAGTAGAGACCTGTACAACAGATGGAAGTAATACGAGTAGTGAGCTGTACAACAGACGGAACTAATACGAGTAGTGACCTGTACAACAGACGGAACTAATACGAGTAGTGACCTGTACAACAGAAGGAACTATTATGAGTAGAGACCTGTTCAACATACGGAACTAATACGAGTATTGACCTGTACAACAGACGGAACTAATTCGAGTAGTGAGCTGTACAACAGATGGAACTAATACGAGTAGTGACCTGTACAACAGAAGGAATTAATATGAGTAGTGACCTGTACAACAGACGGAACTAATACGAGTAGTGACCTCTAAAACAGATGGAACTAATATGAGTAGTGACCTATACAACAGAAGGAACTAATACGAGTAGTGACCTGTACAACAGAAGGAACTAATATGAGTAGTGACCTGTACAACAGATGGAACTAATACGAGTAGTGACCTGTACAACAGAAGGAACTATTACGAGTAGTGACCTGTACAACAGATGGAACTAATACGAGTAGTGACCGGTACAACCGACAGAACTAATATGAGTAGTGACCTGTACAACAGACGGAAATAATACGAGTAGTGACCTGTACAGCAGGCGGAACTAATACGAGTAGTAACCTGTATAACCGAAGGAACTAATACGAGTAGTGACCTGTACAACAGAAGGAACTATTAAGTGTAGTGACCTGTACAACAGATGGAATTAATACGAGTAGTGCCCTGTTCAACAGAAGGAACTATACAGTAGTGACCTGTACAACAGATGGAACTATTACGAGTAGTGACCTGTACAACAGAAGGAACTAGTATGAGTAGTGACCTGTACAACAGAAGGAGCTATTATGAGTAGTGACTTGTAAAAAAGTGGGAACTAATACGAGTAGAGACCTATACAACAGATGGAACTAATACGAGTAGTGACCTGCACAACAGACAGAACTAATATGAGTAGTGACTTGTACAACAGAAGGAAGTAATACGAGTAGTGACCTGTACAACAGAAGGAACTATTATGAGTACTGAGTTGTACAAGAGACGGAACTAATATGAGTAGTGACCTGTACAACAGACGAAACTAATACGAGTAGTGACTTGTACAACAGGAGGAAGAAATACGAGTAGTGACCTGTGCAACAGAAGGAACTATTACAAGTACTGACTTGTACAACAGATGGAACTAATACGTGCCGTGACCTGTACAACAGACGGAACTAATATGAGTAGTTAGCTGAACAACAGACAGAACTAATACGAGTAGTGCCCTGTTCAACAGAAGGAACTAATACGAGTAGTGACCTGTACAACAGATGGAACTAATATGAGTAGTGACCTGTGCAACAGATGGAACTAATAAGAGTAGTGACCTGTACAACAGAAGGAACTATTACGAGTAGTGACCTGTACAACAGATGGAACTAATACGAGTAGTGACTTGTACAACAGAAGGAACTAATATGAGTAGTGACCTGTACAACAGAAGGAGCTATTATGAGTAGTGACTTGTAAAAAAGTGGGAAATAATACGAGTAGTGACCTGTACAAAAGACGGAACTAATACGAGCAGTGACCTGTACAACAGACGGAACTAATATGATAAGTTACCTATACAACATACGGAACTAATACGAGTAGTGACCTGTACAACAGATGGAACTAATACGGGTAGTGACCTGTACAAGAGATGGAACTAATACGAGCAGTGACCTGTACAACATAAGGAACTAATACAGTAGTGACCTGTAAAATAGAAGGAACTATTACGAGTACTGACTTGTACAACAGATGGAACTAATACAAGTAGCGACAGGTACAACAGACGGAACTAATATGAGTAGTGGCCTGTACAACAGATGGAACTAATACAGTAGTTACCTGTACAACAGAAGGAACTATTACGAGTTCTGACTTGTACAACAGACGGAACTAATATGAGTAGTAACCTGTACAACAGACGGAACTAATATGAGTAGTGACCTGTACAACAGATGGAACTAATACGAGTAGTGACCTGTACAATAGAAGGAACTAATATGAGTAGTGACCTGTACAATAGATGGAACTAATACGAGTAGTGACCTGTACAACCGACGGAACTAATATGAGTAGTGACCTGTACAACAGGCGGAACTAATACGAGTAGTGACCTGTACAACAAGACAGAACTAATACGAGTAGTAACCTGTACAACAGAAGGAACTATTACGAGTACTGACTTGAAGGAACTATTACGAGTAGTGACTTGGACAACTGAAGGAACTCATACGAGTACTGACTTGTACAACATATGGAACTAAAACGACTAGTGACCTGTACAACTGACAGAACTAATACAGTAGTGACCTGTACAACAGATGGAACTAATACGGGTAGTGACCTGTACAATAGGCAGAACTAATACAAGTAGTAACCTGTATAACCAAAGGAACTAATACGAGTAGTGACCTGTACAACAGAAGGCACTATTAAGTGTAGTGACCTGTACAACAGATGGAACTAATACGAGTAGTGCCCTGTTCAACAGAAGGAACTAATATGAGTAGTGACCTGTACAACAGATGGAACTAATATGAGTAGTTAGCTGTACAACAGACGGAACTAATACGAGTAGTGACCTGTCAACAAATGGAACTAATATGAGTAGTGACCTGTACAACAAATGGAACTAATACGAGTAGTGACCTGTACAACAGGCAGAACTAATACGAGTAGTAACCTGTACAACAGAAGGAACTAATACGAGTAGTGACCTGTACAACAGAAGGAACTATTAAGTGTAGTGACCTGTACAACAGATGGAACTAATTTGAGTAGTGCCCTGTTCAACAGAAGGAACTAATACGAGTAGTGACCTCTACAAAAGAAGGAACTTATACGAGTAGTGACCTGTACAACAGAAGGAACTATTATGCGTAGTGCCCTGTACAACAGAAGGAACTGTTACGAGTACTGACTTGCAAAACAGCTGGAACTAATACGAGTAGTGACCTGTACAACAGAAGGAACTATTATGAGTTCTGACGTGTACACAGATGGAACAAATATGAGTAGTGACCTGTACAACCGACGGAACTAATGTGAGTAGTGACCTGTATAACATACGGAATTAATACAAGTAGTGAGATGTACAACAGACGGAACTAATATGAATATTTACCTGTACAACAGATGGAACTTATATGAGTAGTGACCTGTACAACAGAAGGAACAAATACGAGTAGTGAACTGTACAACAAATGGAACTAATACGAGTAGTGACCTGTCAACAAATGGAACTAATACGAGTAGTGACCTGTACAACAGATGGAACTAATACAGTAGTGACCTGTACAACAGAAGGAACTAATACAGTAGTGACCTGTACAACAGATGGAACTAATACAGTAGTGCCTGTACAACAGATGCAACTAATACAGTAGTGACCTGTACAAGAGATGGAACTAATATGAGTAGTGACCTGTACAACATAAGGAACTAATACAGTAGTGACCTGTAAAATAGAAGGAACTATTACGAGTTCTGAATTGTACAGCAGATGGAACTAATATGAGTACTGACCTGTACAACAGACGGAACTAATATGAGTAGTGACATGTACAACAGACGGAACTAATACGAATCGTTACCTGTACAACAGATGGAACTAATACGAGCAGTGACCTGTACAACAGAAGGAACTTATACGAGTAGTGACCTGTACAACAAATGGAACAAATATGAGTAGTGACCTGTACAACAAACGGAACTAATACGAGTACTGACCTGTCAACAAATGGAACTAATACGAGTAGTGACCGGTACAACAGAAGGAACTATTACGAGTGAGACCTGTACAACAGAAGGAACTAATATGAGTAGTGACCTGTACAACAGACGAACTAATACAGTAGTGGCCTGTATAACATATGGAACTAATACGAGTAGTGAGATGTACAACAGACGGAACTAATACGAATAGTTACCTGTACAACAGATGGAACTAATACGAGCAGTGACCTGTACAACAGAAGGAACAAATACGAGTAGTGACCTGTACAACAAATGGAACTAATATGAGTAGTGACCTGTCAACAAATGGAACTAATAAGAGTAGTGACCTGTACAACAGGCAGGACTACTATTATGAATAGTGACCTGTACAACAGACGGAACTAATACAAGTAGTGACCGGTACAACAGAAGGAACTATTATGAGTAGAGACCTGTACAACAGATGGAAGTAATACGAGTAGTGAGCTGTACAACAGACGGAACTAATACGAGTAGTGACCTGTACAACAGACGGAACTAATACAGTAGTGACCTGTACAACAGAAGGAACTATTATGAGTAGAGACCTGTTCAACATACGGAACTAATACGAGTATTGACCTGTACAACAGACGGAACTAATTCGAGTAGTGAGCTGTACAACAGATGGAACTAATACGAGTAGTGACCTGTACAACAGAAGGAATTAATATGAGTAGTGACCTGTACAACAGACGGAACTAATACGAGTAGTGACCTCTAAAACAGATGGAACTAATATGAGTAGTGACCTATACAACAGAAGGAACTAATACGAGTAGTGACCTGTACAACAGAAGGAACTAATATGAGTAGTGACCTGTACAACAGATGGAACTAATACGAGTAGTGACCTGTACAATATAAGGAACTAATACGAGTAGTGACCTGTACAACAGAAGGAACTCTTATGAGTACTGACTTGTACAACAGATGGAACTAATACGAGTAGTGACATGTACAATACATTAGTTGGGAGGGTGGCCTAATGGTTAAGGTGTTTGCCTTACAAACACAAGGTACAGGGTTTGAATCTCACAGGGGATAACTGGCTAGGCTTAAAATGGCTCACAAGGGCAGTTAGCCTAGTACTAACCTATGAACACCTATGAACACCTATAATACGAGTAGTGACCTGTACAACAGACGGAACTAATATGAGTAGTGACCTGTACAACAGATGGAACTAATACGAGTAGTGACCTGTACAATATAAGGAACTAATACGAGTAGTGACCTGTACAACAGATGGAACTATTATGAGTACTGACTTGTACAACAGATGGAACTAATACGAGTAGTGACATGTACAATAGATGGAACTAATATGAGTAGTGACCTGTACAACAGATGGAACTAATACAGTAGTGACCTGTACAACCCGGAACTAATACGAGTAGTGACCTGTACAACAGATGGAACTAATACGAGTAGTGACCTGCACAACAGATGGAACTATTACGAGTTCTGACTAGTACAACAGATGGAACTAATATGAGTTGTTACCTGTACAACAGATGGAACTAATATGAGTAGTGACCTGTGGAACAGATGGAACTAATACGGATAGTGACCTGTACAACCGATGGAACTAATACGAGTAGTGACCTGCACAGCAGACTGAACTAATACAAGTAGTGACCTGTACAACAGAAGGAACTATAACAAGTAGTGACCTGTACAACAGACGGAACTATAACAAGTAGTGACCTGTACAACAGACGGAACTAATACAATTAGTAACCTGTACAACAAACGGAACTAATACAAGTAGTGACCTGTATATCAGATGTAACTAATATGAGTAGTGACCTGTACAACAGATGGAACTAATAAGAGTAGTGACCTGTACAACAGAAGGAACTAATACGAGTAGTGACCTGTACAACAGACAAAACTAATATGAGTAGTGACCTGTACACCAGATGGAACTAATACGAGTAGTGACCTGTACAAAAGACAGAACTAATATGAGTAGTGACCTGTACAACAGATGGATCTAATACGAGTAGTGACCTGTACTACCGACGGAACTAATACGGGTAGTGACCTGTACAACAGGCGGAACTATTACAAGTACTGACTTGGACAACAGAAGGAACTATTACGAGTAGTGACTTGGACAACAGAAGGAACTCATACGAGTACTGACTTGTACAACATACTGAACAAATACGAATAGAGACCTGTACAAGAAATGGAACTAACACGAGTAGTGACCTGTACAACAAATGGAACTAATATGAGTAGTGACCTGTACAACATATGGAACTAATACGAGTAGTGACCTGTACAGCAGAAGGAACTATTACGAGTTGTGACTTGTACAACAAAGGGAACTAATACGAGTAGTGACCTGTACAACCGACGGAACTAATATGAGTAATGACCTGTACAACAGACGTAACTAATATGAGTAGTGACCTGTACAACAGAGGGAACTAATACAGTAGTGACCTGTACAACAGAAGGAACTATTATGAGTAGTGACATCTGCAACAGATGGAGCTAATACGAGTAGTGACCTGTACAACAGATGGAACTAATAAGAGTAGTGACCTGTACAACAGACGGAACTAATACGAGTAGTGACCTGTACAACAGCCGTAATTAATACGAGTAGTGACCTGTACAACAGAAGGAACTATTACGAGTAGTGACTTGTATAACAGAGGGAACTAATACGAGTAGTGACCTGTTCAACAGATGGAAATAATATGAGTAGTGACCTGTACAAAAGACGGAACTAATATGAGTAGTGACCTGTAAAACAGATGGAACTAATACGAGTAGTGACTTGTACAACAGAAGGAACTAATATGAGTAGTGACCTGTACAACAGAAGGAGCTATTATGAGTAGTGACTTGTAAAAAAGTGGGAAATAATACGAGTAGTGACCTGTACAAAAGACGGAACTAATACGAGCAGTGACCTGTACAACAGACGGAACTAATATGATAAGTTACCTATACAACATACGGAACTAATACGAGTAGTGACCTGTACAACAGATGGAACTAATACGGGTAGTGACCTGTACAAGAGATGGAACTAATACGAGCAGTGACCTGTACAACATAAGGAACTAATATGAGTAGTGACCTGTAAAATAGAAGGAACTATTACGAGTACTGACTTGTACAACAGATGGAACTAATACAAGTAGCGACAGGTACAACAGACGGAACTAATATGAGTAGTGGCCTGTACAACAGATGGAACTAATACGAGTAGTGACCTGTACAACAGAAGGAACTATTACGAGTTCTGACTTGTACAACAGACGGAACTAATATGAGTAGTAACCTGTACAACAGACGGAACTAATATGAGTAGTGACCTGTACAACAGATGGAACTAATACGAGTAGTGACCTGTACAATAGAAGGAACTAATATGAGTAGTGACCTGTACAATAGATGGAACTAATACGAGTAGTGACCTGTACAACCGACGGAACTAATATGAGTAGTGACCTGTACAACAGGCGGAACTAATACGAGTAGTGACCTGTACAACAAGACAGAACTAATACGAGTAGTAACCTGTACAACAGAAGGAACTATTACGAGTACTGACTTGAAGGAACTATTACGAGTAGTGACTTGGACAACTGAAGGAACTCATACGAGTACTGACTTGTACAACATATGGAACTAAAACGACTAGTGACCTGTACAACTGACAGAACTAATACGAGTAGTGACCTGTACAACAGATGGAACTAATACGGGTAGTGACCTGTACAATAGGCAGAACTAATACAAGTAGTAACCTGTATAACCAAAGGAACTAATACGAGTAGTGACCTGTACAACAGAAGGCACTATTAAGTGTAGTGACCTGTACAACAGATGGAACTAATACGAGTAGTGCCCTGTTCAACAGAAGGAACTAATATGAGTAGTGACCTGTACAACAGACGGAACTAATATGAGTAGTTAGCTGTACAACAGACGGAACTAATACGAGTAGTGACCTGTCAACAAATGGAACTAATATGAGTAGTGACCTGTACAACAAATGGAACTAATACGAGTAGTGACCTGTACAACAGGCAGAACTAATACGAGTAGTAACCTGTACAACAGAAGGAACTAATATGAGTAGTGACCTGTACAACAGAAGGAACTAATACGAGTAGTGACCTCTACAAAAGAAGGAACTTATACGAGTAGTGACCTGTACAACAGAAGGAACTATTATGCGTAGTGCCCTGTACAACAGAAGGAACTGTTACGAGTACTGACTTGCAAAACAGCTGGAACTAATACGAGTAGTGACCTGTACAACAGAAGGAACTATTATGAGTTCTGATGTGTACACAGACGGAACAAATATGAGTAGTGACCTGTACAACCGACGGAACTAATGTGAGTAGTGACCTGTATAACATACGGAATTAATACAAGTAGTGAGATGTACAACAGACGGAACTAATATGAATATTTACCTGTACAACAGATGGAACTTATATGAGTAGTGACCTGTACAACAGAAGGAACAAATACGAGTAGTGAACTGTACAACAAATGGAACTAATACGAGTAGTGACCTGTCAACAAATGGAACTAATACGAGTAGTGACCTGTACAACAGATGGAACTAATACGAGTAGTGACCTGTACAACAGAAGGAACTAATACGAGTAGTGACCTGTACAACAGATGGAACTAATACGAGTAGTGCCTGTACAACAGATGCAACTAATACGAGTAGTGACCTGTACAAGAGATGGAACTAATATGAGTAGTGACCTGTACAACATAAGGAACTAATACGAGTAGTGACCTGTAAAATAGAAGGAACTATTACGAGTTCTGAATTGTACAGCAGATGGAACTAATATGAGTACTGACCTGTACAACAGACGGAACTAATATGAGTAGTGACATGTACAACAGATGGAACTAATACGAATCGTTACCTGTACAACAGATGGAACTAATACGAGCAGTGACCTGTACAACAGAAGGAACTTATACGAGTAGTGACCTGTACAACAAATGGAACAAATATGAGTAGTGACCTGTACAACAAACGGAACTAATACGAGTACTGACCTGTCAACAAATGGAACTAATACGAGTAGTGACCGGTACAACAGAAGGAACTATTACGAGTCGAGACCTGTACAACAGAAGGAACTAATATGAGTAGTGACCTGTACAACAGACGAACTAATACGAGTAGTGGCCTGTATAACATATGGAACTAATACGAGTAGTGAGATGTACAACAGACGGAACTAATACGAATAGTTACCTGTACAACAGATGGAACTAATACGAGCAGTGACCTGTACAACAGAAGGAACAAATACGAGTAGTGACCTGTACAACAAATGGAACTAATATGAGTAGTGACCTGTCAACAAATGGAACTAATAAGAGTAGTGACCTGTACAACAGACGGGACTACTATTATGAATAGTGACCTGTACAACAGACGGAACTAATACAAGTAGTGACCGGTACAACAGAAGGAACTATTATGAGTAGAGACCTGTACAACAGATGGAAGTAATACGAGTAGTGAGCTGTACAACAGACGGAACTAATACGAGTAGTGACCTGTACAACAGACGGAACTAATACAGTAGTGACCTGTACAACAGAAGGAACTATTATGAGTAGAGACCTGTTCAACATCTGGAACTAATACAGTATTGACCTGTACAACAGACGGAACTAATTCGAGTAGTGAGCTGTACAACAGATGGAACTAATACGAGTAGTGACCTGTACAACAGAAGGAATTAATATGAGTAGTGACCTGTACAACAGACGGAACTAATACGAGTAGTGACCTCTAAAACAGATGGAACTAATATGAGTAGTGACCTATACAACAGAAGGAACTAATACGAGTAGTGACCTGTACAACAGAAGGAACTAATATGAGTAGTGACCTGTACAACAGATGGAACTAATACGAGTAGTGACCTGTACAATATAAGGAACTAATACGAGTAGTGACCTGTACAACAGAAGGAACTATTATGAGTACTGACTTGTACAACAGATGGAACTAATACGAGTAGTGACATGTACAATACATTAGTTGGGAGGGTGGCCTAATGGTTAAGGTGTTTGCCTTACAAACACAAGGTACAGGGTTTGAATCTCACAGGGGATAACTGGCTAGGCTTAAAATGGCTCACAAGGGCAGTTAGCCTAGTACTAACCTATGAACACCTATGAACACCTATAATACGAGTAGTGACCTGTACAACAGACGGAACTAATATGAGTAGTGACCTGTACAACAGATGGAACTAATACGAGTAGTGACCTGTACAATATAAGGAACTAATACGAGTAGTGACCTGTACAACAGATGGAACTATTATGAGTACTGACTTGTACAACAGATGGAACTAATACGAGTAGTGACATGTACAATAGATGGAACTAATATGAGTAGTGACCTGTACAACAGATGGAACTAATACGAGTAGTGACCTGTACAACCGACGGAACTAATACGAGTAGTGACCTGTACAACAGATGGAACTAATACGAGTAGTGACCTGCACAACAGATGGAACTATTACGAGTTCTGACTAGTACAACAGATGGAACTAATATGAGTTGTTACCTGTACAACAGATGGAACTAATATGAGTAGTGACCTGTGGAACAGATGGAACTAATACGGATAGTGACCTGTACAACCGATGGAACTAATACGAGTAGTGACCTGCACAGCAGACTGAACTAATACAAGTAGTGACCTGTACAACAGAAGGAACTATAACAAGTAGTGACCTGTACAACAGACGGAACTATAACAAGTAGTGACCTGTACAACAGACGGAACTAATACAATTAGTAACCTGTACAACAAACGGAACTAATACAAGTAGTGACCTGTATATCAGATGTAACTAATACGAGTAGTGACCTGTACAACAGATGGAACTAATAAGAGTAGTGACCTGTACAACAGAAGGAACTAATACGAGTAGTGACCTGTACAACAGACAAAACTAATATGAGCAGTGACCTGTACACCAGATGGAACTAATACGAGTAGTGACCTGTACAAAAGACAGAACTAATATGAGTAGTGACCTGTACAACAGATGGATCTAATACGAGTAGTGACCTGTACTACCGACGGAACTAATACGGGTAGTGACCTGTACAACAGGCGGAACTATTACAAGTACTGACTTGGACAACAGAAGGAACTATTACGAGTAGTGACTTGGACAACAGAAGGAACTCATACGAGTACTGACTTGTACAACATACTGAACAAATACGAATAGAGACCTGTACAAGAAATGGAACTAACACGAGTAGTGACCTGTACAACAAATGGAACTAATACGAGTAGTGACCTGTACAACATATGGAACTAATACGAGTAGTGACCTGTACAGCAGAAGGAACTATTACGAGTTGTGACTTGTACAACAAAGGGAACTAATACGAGTAGTGACCTGTACAACCGACGGAACTAATATGAGTAATGACCTGTACAACAGACGTAACTAATATGAGTAGTGACCTGTACAACAGAGGGAACTAATACGAGTAGTGACCTGTACAACAGAAGGAACTATTATGAGTAGTGACATCTGCAACAGATGGAGCTAATACGAGTAGTGACCTGTACAACAGATGGAACTAATAAGAGTAGTGACCTGTACAACAGACGGAACTAATACGAGTAGTGACCTGTACAACAGCCGTAATTAATACGAGTAGTGACCTGTACAACAGAAGGAACTATTACGAGTAGTGACTTGTATAACAGAGGGAACTAATACGAGTAGTGACCTGTTCAACAGATGGAAATAATATGAGTAGTGACCTGTACAAAAGACGGAACTAATATGAGTAGTGACCTGTAAAACAGATGGAACTAATACGAGTAGTGACCTGTACAACAGAAGGAACTATTACGAGTACTGACTTGTACAACAGACGGACGTAATATAAGTAGTGACCTGTACAACAGAGGGAACTATTACGAGTAGTGACCTGTACAGCAGAAAGAACTAATACGAGTAGTGACCTGTAAATCATACGGAACTATTACAAGTAGTGATCTGTACAACAGAAGGAACTAATACGAGTTGTGACCTGTACAACAGATAGAACTAATACGAGTACTGACTTGTACAACAGATGGACCTAATATGAGTAGTGACCTGTACAACAGAAGGAACTATTACAAGTACTGACTTTTATAAAAGGAAGACCTAATACGAATAGTGACCTGTACAACAGAAGGAACTAATAAGAGTAGTGACCTGTACAACAGATGGACTTATTATGAGGTAGTGACCTGTACACGAGACGGAAATAATACGAGTAGTGACCTGTACAACAGAAGGAACTATTACGAGTAGTGACTTGTACAACAGAAGGAGCTATTACGAGTACTGACTTTTACAACAGATGGAACTAATACGAGTAGTGACCTGTACAACAGAAGGAAGTGTTACGAGTACTGACTTGTACAACAGACGGAACTAATACAACTAGTGACCTGTACAACAGATGGAACTAATACAAGTAGTGACCTGTACAACCGATGGAACTAATATGAGTAGTGACCTGTACAACAGACGGAACTAATACAACTAGTGACCTGTACAACAGAAGGAACTAATACGAGTAGTGACCAGTACAATAGATGTAACTAATATGAGTAGTGACCTGTACAACAGGCGGAACAATTACGAGTAGGGACTTGGACAACAAAAGGAACTCATACGAGTACTGACTTGTACAACATACTGAACAAATATGAATAGTAACCTGTACAAGAAATGGAACTAATACAAGTAGTGACCTGTACAACAAATGGAACTAATACGAGTAGTGACCTGTACAACAGATGGAACTAATACGAGTAGTGACCTGTAGAACAGAAGAAACTATTACGAGTAGTGACATGTACAACAGACAGAACTAATACAAGTAGTGACCTGTACAACAGAAGGAACTATTAGAGTAGAGACCTGTTCAATAGACAGAACTAATATGAGTAGTGACCTGTACAACAGACGGAACTAATACGAGTAGTGAGCTGTACAACAGATGGAACTAATACGAGTAGTGACCTGTACAACCGACGGAACTAATACAAGTAGTGACCTCTAAAACAGATGGAACTAATATGAGTAGTGACCTGTACAACAGAAGGAACTAATACGAGTAGTGACCTGTACAACAGACGGAACTAATACAAGTAGTGACCTGTACAACAGACGGAACTAGTACAAGTAGTGACCTCTAAAACAGATGGAACTAATATGAGTAGTGACCTGTACAACAGATGGAACTAATACGAGTAGTGACCTGTACAACAGAAGGAATTAATAAGAATAGTGACCTGTACAACAGACAGAACTAATACAAGTAGTGACCTCTAAAACAGATGGAACTAATATGAGTAGTGACCTGTACAACAGAAGGAACTAATACGAGTAGTGACCTGTACAACAGAAGGAACTAATATGAGTAGTGACCTGTACAACAGACGGAGCTAATATGAGTAGTGACCTGTACAACAGATGGAACTAATATGAGTAGTGACCTGTACAACTGACAGAACTAATACGAGTAGTGACCTGTACAACAGATGGAACTAATACGAGTAGTGACCTGTACAACAGAAGGAACTATTACGAGTTATGACTAGTACAACAGACGGAACTAATAAGAGTTGTTACCTATACAACAGACGGAACTAATATGAGTAGTGACCTGTAGAACAGATGTAACTAATACGAGTAGTGACCTGTAGAACAGAAGGAACTATTACGAGTAGTGACCTGTACAACAGATGGAACTAATACGAGTAGTGACCTGTACAACAGAAGGAATTAATACAAGTAGTGACCTGTACAACAGATGGAACTAATACGAGTAGTGACCTGCACAACCAACGGAACTAATTTGAGTAGTGACCTGTACGACAGACAGAACTAATACGTACAGTGACCTGTACAACAAGGCAGAACTAACACGAGTAGTGACCTGTACAACAGACGGAAGTATTACGAGTACTGACTTGAAGGAACTATTATGAGTAGTGACTTGGGCAACTGAAGGAACTCGTATGAGTACTGACTTGTACAACATATGGAACTAATACGACTAGTGACCTGTACAACAGACGGAACTAATACGGGTAGTGACCTGTACAATAGACGGAACTAATATGAGTAGTAACCTGTACAACAGAAGGAAATAATATGAGTAGTGACCTGTACAACAGACGGAACTATTATGAATAGTGACCTGGACAGCAGACGGAACTAATACCAGTAGTGAGCTGTACAACAGATGGAACTAATATGAGTAATGACCTGTCAACAAATGGAACTAATATGAGTAGTGACCTGTACAACAAACGGAACTAATACGAGTAGTGACTTGTTCAACAAACGGAACTAATACGAGTAGTGACCTGTACAACAGATGGAACTAATACGAGTAGTGACCTGTACAACAGAAGGAACTATTATGAGTAGTGACCTGTACAACAGATGGAACTAATACGAGTAGTGCCTGTACAACAGAAGGAACTATTATGAGTAGTGACCTGTACAACAGATGGAACTAATACGAGTAGTGACCTGTACAACAGAAAGAACTATTACCAGTACTGACTTGTACAACAGATGGAACCTATACAAGTAGTGACCTGTACAACAGAAGAAACTATTATGAGTACTGACTTGTACAACAGACGGAACTAATGCGAGTAGTGACCTGTACAACTGATGGAACTAATACGAGTAGTGATCTACACAACAGACGGAACTAATACAAGTAGTGACCTGTACAACATAAGGAACTATAAGAAGTAGTAACCTGTACATCAGATGGAACTAATACAAGTAGTGACCTGTGCAACAGATGGAACTAATAAGAGTAGTGACCTGGACAACAGAAGGAACTAATACAAGTAGTGACCTGTACAACAGACGGAACTAATATGAGTAGTGACCTGTACACCAGATGGAACTAATACGAGTAGTGACCTGTACAACAGATGGAACTAATATGAGTAGTGACCTGTACAACAGATGGAACTAGTACTAGTAGTGACCTGTACTCCCGACGGAACTATTACGAGTAGTGACCTGTACAACAGATAGAACTAATACGAGTAGTGACCTCTACAACAGACGGAACTAATACAAGTAGTGACCTGTACAAATGATGGTACTAATACGATTAGTGACATGTACAACAGATGGAGCTAATACGAGTTGTGACCTGTACAGCAGAACAAACTATTACGAGTCGTGACTTGTACAACAAAGGGAACTAATACGAGTAGTGACCTGTACAACAGATAGAACTAATATGAGTAGTGACCTGTTCAACAGACGGAACTAATCCAATAGTGACCTGTACAACAGACGGAACTAATATGAGTAGTGACCTGTACAACAGAGGGAACTAATAAGAATAGTGACCTGTACAACAGATGGCACTAATACGCGTAGTGACCTGTACAACAGACGGAATTAATACAAGTAGTGACCTGTACAAAAGACGGAACTAATATGAGTAGTGACCTGTACAACAGAAGAAACTAATAAGAGTAGTGACCTGTACAACAGACAGAATTATTATGAGTGGTGACCTGTACAAGAGACGGAAATAATACGAATAGTGACCTGTACAACAGAAGGAACTATTACGAGTAGTGACTTGTATAACAGAAAAAACTATTATGAGTACTGACTTTTACAACAGATGGAACTAATACAACTAGTGACCTGTACAACAGAAGGAACTAATATGAGTAGTGACCTGTACAACAGATGGAACTAATATGAGTAGTGACCTGTACAACAGATGGAACTAATACAACTAGTGACCTGTACAACAGAAGGAACTAATATGAGTAGTGACCTGTACAACAGATGGAACTAATACGAGTAGTGACCTGTACAACAGACGGAACTAATACGAGTAGTGACCAGTACATCAGACAGAACTCATACGAGTACTGACTTGTACAACATACTGAACAAATACGAATAGTGGCCTGTACAAGAAATGGAACTAACACGAGTAGTGACCTGTACAATAGATGGAACTAATACGAGTAGTGACCTGTACAACAGAAGGAACTATTATGAGTAGTGACCTGTACAATAGATGGAACTAATACGAGTAGTGACCTGTACAACAGAAGGAACTATTACGAGTAGTGACCTGTACAATAGATGGAACTAATACGAGTAGTGACCTGTAGAACAGAAGTAACTATTACGAGTAGTGACATGTACAACAGAAGGAACTATTACGAGTAGTGACCTGTACAATAGATGGAACTAATACGAGTAGTGACCTGTACAACAGACAGAACTAATACGAGTAGTGACCTCTAAAACAGATGGAACTAATATGAGTAGTGACCTGTACAACAGAAGGAACTAATACGAGTAGTGACCTGTACAACAGATGGAACTAATATGAGTAGTGACCTGTACAACAGAAGGAATTAATACGAGTAGTGACCTGTACAACAGACAGAACTAATACGAGTAGTGACCTCTAAAACAGATGGAACTAATATGAGTAGTGACCTGTACAACAGAAGGAACTAATACGAGTAGTGACCTGTACAATAGATGGAACTAATACGAGTAGTGACCTGTACAACAGACGGAAGTAATATGAGCAGTGACCTGTACAACAGACAAAACTAATATGAGTAATGACCTGTACAACAGAAGGAACTATTACGAGTAGTGACCTGTACATCAGATGGAACTAATACGAGTAGTGACCTGTACAACAGAAGGAACTACTATGAGTAGTGACCTGTACAACAGAAGGAATTAATACGAGTAGTGACCTGTACAACTAATATGAGTAGTGACCTGTACAACAGAAGGAACTAATAGTAGTGACCTGTACAACAGAAGGAACTAATATGAGTAGTGACCTGTACAACAGAGGAACTAATATGAGTAGTGACCTGTACAACAGAAGGAACTAGTGACCTGTACAACAGAAGGAACTATTATGAGTAGTGACCTGTACAACAGATGGAACTAATACGAGTAGTGACCTGTACAACAGATGGAACTAATACAGTAGTGACCTGTACAACAGAGGGAATTAATACAAGTAGTGACCTGTACAACAGAAGGAACTAATATGAGTAGTGACCTGTACAACAGAAGGAACTAATACAGTAGTGACCTGTACAACAGATGGAACTAATACAGTAGTGACCTGTACAACAGAAGGAACTATTACAGTAGTGACCTGTACAACAGAAGGAACTAATGAGTAGTGACCTGTACAACAGAAGGAACTACTATGAGTAGTGACCTGTACAACAGAAGGAATTAATACGAGTAGTGACCTGTACAGCAGAATGAACTATTACGAGTCGTGACCTGTTCAACAGACGGAACTAATCCAAGTAGTGACCTGTACAACAGACGGAACTAATATGAGTAGTGACCTGTACAACAGAGGGAACTAATAAGAATAGTGACCTGTACAATAGAAGGAACTATTACAAGTAGTGACCTGTACAACAGAAGGAACTATTATGAGTAGTGACATCTGCAACAGATGGAGCTAATACGAGTAGTGACATGTACAACAGATGGAACTAATACAGTAGTGACCTGTACAACAGATGGAACTAATATGAGTAGTGACCTGTACAACAGAAGGAACTATTACAGTAGTGACCTGTACAACAGAAGGAACTAATATGAGTAGTGACCTGTACAACAGAAGGAACTAATACAGTAGTGACCTGTACAACAGATGGAACTAATACAACTAGTGACCTGTACAACAGATGGAACTAATACAAGTAGTGACCTGTACAACAGAAGGAACTAATATGAGTAGTGACCTGTACAACAGATGGAACTAATACGTAGTGACCTGTACAACAGATGGAACTAATAGTGACCTGTACAACAGAAGGAACTATTATGAGTAGTGACCTGTACAACAGAAGGAACTATCACAAGTAGTGACCTGTACAACAGATGGAACTAATACAGTAGTGACCTGTACAACAGAAGGAACTAATACGAGTAGTGACCTGTACAACAGACGGAACTAATACGAGTAGTGACCTGTACAACAGATGGAACTAATACGAGTAGTGACCTGTACAACAGATGGAACTAATATGAGTAGTGACCTGTACAACAGAAGGAACTAATACAGTAGTGACCTGTACAACAGAAGGAACTAATACAGTAGTGACCTGTACAACAGAAGGAACTAATAGTGTAGTATGACCTGTACAACAGATGGAACTATTACAGTAGTGACCTGTACAACAGATGGAACTAATATGAGTAGTGACCTGTACAACAGAGGAACTAATACAAGTAGTGACCTGTACAAGAAAGAACTAATATGAGTAGTGACCTGTAAAACAGAAGGAACTATTACAAGTAGTGACCTGTACAACAGACAGAACTAATACAGTACTGACTTGTACAACAGACGGACCTAATATGAGTAGTGACCTGTACAACAGAAGGAACTATTACCAGTACTGACTTGTATTAGTGACCACAACAGAAGGAACTAATAAGAGTAGTGACCTGTACAACAGAAGGAATTATTACAGTGGTGACCTGTACAAGAGATGGAAATAATATAGTGACCTGTACAACAGAAGGAACTATTACAGTAGTGACTTGTACAACAGAAGGAACTATTATGAGTAGTGACCTGTACAACAGATGGAACTAATACAAGTAGTGACCTGTACAACAGAAGGAACTAATATGAGTAGTGACCTGTACAACAGAAGGAACTAATACAGTAGTGACCTGTACAACAGATGGAACTAATACAAGTAGTGACCTGTACAACAGAAGGAACTAATATGAGTAGTGACCTGTACAACAGATGGAACTAATACAGTAGTGACCTGTACAACAGATGGAACTAATAAGTAGTGACCTGTACAACAGAAGGAACTAATATGAGTAGTGACCTGTACAACAGAAGGAACTATTACGAGTAGTGACCTGTACAACAGATGGAACTAATACGAGTAGTGACCTGTACAACAGAAGGAATTAATATTAGTGACCTGTACAACAGAAGGAACTAATACGAGTAGTGACCTGTACAACAGATGGAACTAATACAGTAGTGACCTGTACAACAGAAGGAACTAATATGAGTAGTGACCTGTACAACAGATGGAACTAATACGAGTAGTGACCTGTACAACAGAAGGAACTAATATGAGTAGTGACCTGTACAACAGATGGAACTAATACAAGTAGTGACCTGTACAACAGAAGGAACTATTACGAGTGACCTGTACAACAGATGGAACTATCTGAGTAGTGACCTGTACAACAGATGGAACTATTACGAGTAGTGACCTGTACAACAGATGGAACTAATACGAGTAGTGACCTGTACAACAGAAGGAACTAATACGAGTAGTGACCTGTACAACAGAAGGAACTATTACGAGTAGTGACCTGTACAACAGATGGAACTAATACGAGTAGTGACCTGTACAACAGAAGGAACTAGTAGTGACCTGTACAACAGACAGAACTAATACGAGTAGTGACCTGTACAACAGATGGAACTAATATGAGTAGTGACCTGTACAACAGAAGGAACTATCTGAGTAGTGACCTGTACAACAGATGGAACTAATACAGTAGTGACCTGTACAACAGATGGAACTAATACGAGTAGTGACCTGTACAACAGATAGAACTAATATGAGTAGTGACCTGTTCAACAGACGGAACTAATCCAAGTAGTGACCTGTACAACAGACGGAACTAATATGAGTAGTGACCTGTACAACAGAAGGAACTAATACGAATAGTGACCTGTACAACAGAAGGAACTATTATGAGTAGTGACATCTGCAACAGATGGAGCTAATACGAGTAGTGACATGTACAACAGATGGAACTAATAAGAGTAGTGACCTGTACAACAGACGGAATTAATACAAGTAGTGACCTGTACAACAACAGGAACTAATATGAGTAGTGACCTGTACAAAAGACGGAACTAATACGAGTAGTGACCTGTACAACAGACGGAACTAATACGAGTAGTGACCTGTACAACAGAAGGAACTATTACGAGTAGTGACCTGTACATCAGAAGGAACTAATATGAGTAGTGACCTGTACAACAGAAGGAACTACTATGAGCTGTGACCTGTACAACAGAAGGAACTAATATGAGTAGTGACCTGTACAACAGAAGGAAATAATACGAGTAGTGACCTGTACAACAGATGGAACTATTACGAGTAGTGACCTGTACAACAGATGGAACTAATATGAGTAGTGACCTGTACAACAGACGGAACTATTACGACTTCTGACCTGTACAACAGACAGACGTAATATGAGTAGTGACCTGTACAACAGAGGTATCTATTACAAGTAGTGACCTGTACAAGAGAAAGAACTAATATGAGTAGTGACCTGTAAAACAGAAGGAACTATTACAAGTAGTGACCTGTACAACAGACAGAACTAGTACGAGTACTGACTTGTACAACAGACGGACCTAATATGAGTAGTGACCTGTACAACAGAAGGAACTATTACCAGTACTGACTTGTATAAAAGAAAGACCTAATTCGAATAGTGACCAGTACAACAGAAGGAACTAATAAGAGTAGTGACCTGTACAACAGACGGAATTATTACGAGTGGTGACCTGTACAAGAGACGGAAATAATACGAATAGTGACCTGTACAACAGAAGGAACTATTATGAGTAGTGACTTGTACAACAGAAGGAACTATTACGAGTATTGACTTTTACAACAGATGGAACTAATACGAGTAGTTGACCTGTACAACAGAAAGAAGGGTTATGAGTACTGACTTGTACAACAGACGGAACTAATACAACTAGTGACCTGTACAACAGATGGAACTAATACAAGTAGTGACCTGTACAACCGACGGAACTAATATGAGTAGTGACCTGTGCAACAGATGGAACTAATACGAGTAGTGACCTGTACAACAGGCGGAACTATTACGAGTACTGACTTGGACAACAGAAGGAACTATTATGAGTAGTGACTTGGACAACAGAAGGAACTCATACGAGTACTGACTTGTACAACATACTGAACAAATACGAATAGTGACCTGTACAAGAAATGGAACTAATACGAGTAGTGACCTGTACAACAAATGGAACTAATACGAGTAGTGACCTGTAGAACAGAAGTAACTATTACGAGTAGTGACCTGTACAACAGACGGAACTAATACGAGTAGTGAGCTGTACAACAGATGGAAATAATATGAGTAGTGACCTGTACAACAGAAGGAACTAATACGAGTAGTGACCTGTACAACAGAAGGAAATAATACGAGTAGTGACCTGTAGAACAGAAGGAACTAATACGAGTATGACCTGTCCATCAGATGGAACTATTACGCGTTCTGACCTGTACAACAGATGGAACTATTACGAGTAGTGACCTGTACAACAGACGGACATAATATGAGTAGTGACCTGTACAACAGAGGGAACTAATACAAGTAGTGACCTGTACAACAGAAAGAACTAATATGAGTAGTGACCTGTAAAACAGACGGAACTATTACAAGTAGTGACCTGTACAACAGACAGAACTAATACGAGTACTGACTTGTACAACAGACGGACCTAATATGAGTAGTGACCTGTACAACAGAAGGAACTATTACCAGTACTGACTTGTATAAAAGAAAGACCTAATTCGAATAGTGACCAGTACAACAGAAGGAACTAATAAGAGTAGTGACCTGTACAACAGACAGAATTATTATGAGTGGTGACCTGTACAAGAGACGGAAATAATACGAGTAGTGACCTGTACAACAGAAGGAACTATTACGAGTAGTGACTTGTACAACAGAAGAAACTATTATGAGTACTGACTTTTACAACAGATGGAACTAATACAACTAGTGACCTGTACAACAGAAGGAACTAATATGAGTAGTGACCTGTACAACAGACGGAACTAATACGAGTAGTGACCTGTACAACAGATGGAACTAATACAACTAGTGACCTGTACAACAGAAGGAATTAATATGAGTAGTGACCTGTACAACAGATGGAACTAATACGAGTAGTGACCTGTACAACAGGCGGAACTATTACGAGTACTGACTTGGACAACAGAAGGAACTATTACGAGTAGTGGCTTGGACAACAGAAGGAACTCATACGATTAGTGACCTGTACAACAGATGGAACTAATACAAGTAGTGATCTGTACATCAGACAGAACTCATACGAGTACTGACTTGTACAACATACTGAACAAATACGAATAGTGACCTGTACAAGAAATGGAACTAACACGAGTAGTGACCTGTACAATAGATGGAACTAATACGAGTAGTGACCTGTACAACAGAAGGAACTATTACGAGTAGTGACCTGTACAATAGATGGAACTAATACGAGTAGTGACCTGTACAACAGAAGGAACTATTACGAGTAGTGACCTGTACAATAGATGGAACTAATACGAGTAGTGACCTGTACAACAGAAGGAACTATTACGAGTAGTGACCTGTACAATAGATGGAACTAATACGAGTAGTGACCTGTAGAACAGAAGTAACTATTACGAGTAGTGATCTGTACAACAGATGGAACTAATACGAGTAGTGACCTGTACAACAGAAGGAACTAATACGAGTAGTGACCTGTACAACAGACGGAACTAATACGAGTAGTGATCTGTACAACAGATGGAACTAATACGAGTAGTGACCTGTACAACAGAAGGAATTAATACGAGTAGTGACCTGTACAACAGACAGAACTAATACGAGTAGTGACCTCTAAAACAGATGGAACTAATATGAGTAGTGACCTGTACAACAGAAGGAACTAATACGAGTAGTGACCTGTACAACAGACGGAACTAATACGAGTAGTGATCTGTACAACAGATGGAACTAATACGAGTAGTGACCTGTACAACAGAAGGAATTAATACGAGTAGTGACCTGTACAACAGACAGAACTAATACGAGTAGTGACCTCTAAAACAGATGGAACTAATATGAGTAGTGACCTGTACAAAAGATGGAACTATTACGAGTAGTGACCTGTACAACAGATGGAACTAATATGAGTAGTGACCTGTAGAACAGACGGAACTATCACGAGTTCTGACCTGTACAACAGATGGAATTATTACGAGTAGTGACCTGTACAACAGACGGACGTAATACGAGTAGTGACCTGTACAACAGAAGGAACTATTACGAGTAGTGACCTGTAGAACAGACAGAACTAATACGAGTAATGACTTGTACAACAGACGGACCTAATATGAGTAGTGACCTGTACAACAGAAGGAACTATTACGAGTACTGACTTGCACAAAAGAAAGACCTAATACGAATAGTGACCTGTACAACAGATGGAACTAATAAGAGTAGTGACCTGTACAACAGAAGGAACTATTACGGGTACTGACTTGTACAACAGAAGGAACTATTACGACTACTGACTTGTACAACAGATGGAAGTAATATGAGTAGTGACCTGTACAACAGAAGGAATTAATACGAGTAGTGACCTGTACAACAGAAGGAACTAATACGAATAGTGACCTGGACAACAGAAGGAATTAATACGAGTAGTGACCTGTACAACAGAAGGAACTAATACGAATAGTGACCTGTACAACAGAAGGAACTATTATGAGTAGTGACCTGTACAAAAGATGGAACTATTACGAGTAGTGACCTGTACAACAGATGGAACTAATATGAGTAGTGACCTGTAGAACAGACGGAACTATTACGAGTTCTGACCTGTAGAACAGATGGAACTATTACGAGTAGTGACCTGTACAACAGAAGGAACTATTACGAGTAGTGACCTGTACAACAGAAGGAACTAATACGAGTAGTGACCTGTAGAACAGACGGAACTATTACAAGTAGTGACCTGTACAACAGAAGGAACTAATATGAGTAGTGACCTGTACAACAGACAGAACTAATACGAGTAGCGACTTGTACAACAGACGGACCTAATATGAGTAGTGACCTGTACAACAGAAGGAACTATTATGAGTAGTGACCTGTACAACAGAAGGAACTAATAAGAGTAGTGACCTGTACAACAGAAGGAACTGTTATGAGTACTGACTTGTACAACAGACGGAACTAATACAACTAGTGACCTGTACAACAGAAGGAACTAATACGAGTAGTGACCTGTACTACAGAAGGAACTATTATGAGTAGTGACCTGTACAACCGATGGAACTAATACGAGTAGTGACCTGTATAACAGATGGAACTTATACGGGTAGTGACCTGTACAACAGGCGGAGCTGGTATGAATACTGACTTGGACAACAGAAGGAACTATTACGAGTAGTGACTTGGACAACAGAAGGAACTCATACGAGTAATGACCTGTACAACAGAAGGAACTAATACGAATAGTGACCTGGACAACAGATGGAACTAATACTAGTAGTGACCTGTACAACAGAAGGAACTATTATGAGTAGTGACCTGTACAACTGATGGAACTAATATGAGTAGTGACCTGTATAACAGATGGAACTTATACGGGTAGTGACCTATACAACAGGCGGAGCTGGTACGAATACTGACTTGGACAACAGAAGGAACTATTACGAGTAGTGACTTGGACAACAGAAGGAACTCATACGAGTACTGACTTGTACAACATATGGAACTAATACGAGTATTGACCTGTACAACTGACGGAACTAATATGAGTAGTGACCTGTACAACCGATGGAACTAATATGAGTAGTGACCTGTACACCAGAAGGAACTATTACGAGTAGTGACCTGTACAACAGCTTGCTTCCTCGTACTTCCGCAATTAATCAGAACAAATTATAACATATGAGCCTGAAAATTCAAAATTCTGAAAATCAGAGTTGCTGAAGGAAATACTTTTTTTCCCCATCCTTATCAGAAAGAGTAAGACAGGAATTAACTAAATGTTTTGCAGCAGTAGGATTAACTAAAGTTATAGCTGCTGGGTCAAGTTTGGGAGAGTGTATGAAAACATAAAAGTCTGAGGAGCTTTACAGAGCCTAGCAGCTGGTTATCAGGGAAATTGCAGTCAGTAACACACATCCTTCAGTGTTGACAGAACAGGAGGAAGAGGTGAAAATTCTGGAAATTTCTTCTGTAACAACTAATAATATTTTCTGAGGTACTGCGAAACCTCAGTGTTATCCCACTGAAAACACTGACACATTTTGGAAATAGTCTCAGAGAAAGAGATACCCCGCAGAGGTCTATCTATCCATTCATGTTCCTGTTTGGATTCGGAATGTTGAATCTCTTCAGGAAAAGAGATATCCTTCTTTCTTTTACCAAAAAGAGATAAATAAGAAGGATCAATAATCTGAATTAAACCCTGAGACATACCTTGGAAACTACTCCTGTACAAATAAATTTGAGAAGGAGTAGATACATGTTTAGTTTTCTGTTTCTTTTTGACAGGGAAAATGGAGCCACAACAGTGTTATTAAAATCAGCAGCAACTTCCCCTGAGATGGGCACAGCATGCTGACACAACAGTGAAGACTTCCTTGTTGCCTCTCCCAGGACCAACAAGAGTGGCTTTCCCTTGCCCACTGAGGGTCCCCAACAGCCCCAGTGGGCGTGGTTAACCCTTGGTCCATAGTGGCTGTAGGTGGCTGTAGGTGCTACACCAGAGAGATCCTGTGTAACAGATGAGAGGTCTGAGGTATCACTAATGGCCACAGCAGAGTCACCCACCTGGGGCTGAAGCAAATTGCTTGCCTGCTGTGGTGGCAAAGGCTGTTTGGTTAACTTTTTCTTTTCTGTGGCTAGAAGAAGGACTGACTGTGGAACCAATAGTTTGTTCCATGGTCAACCCAGAAATGGTGTCACTTTACCAGGGGAAAACAAGCAGCAAAAGCCAGTACAATTTTAAAGTTTTAAAAGTCACTTTTTCACATGAAAACATAGTAAAAAGCACTTTAAAACACTTTGCTATTCCCAAAAAGTAAAACAAACACAGTTTAACTATGAAAAAAATTATTTTTGAATACTTAAAATTGGAAAAAAGAGCTCTCTCATTTAAAAATACATTACATTCCCATAAGAGTCCATTAAACCACAAACTCCTAGCTTTAAAATAACTTTCCTGAATAGATAAGTGTTATTAAACAAAGCAGTTTTTAAAATGCAAGTTTTTCCCCTAAAAGGAACTTATCTGGCCAGCAAAGGAATAGTAGAAGCCATAGGTCTCAACCTCTTAAGAGGCCTATGTGGAACACAGACCCTAACAATGTGTGACAAATGGTCAAAATGTGGGACACTCTATTTTCGAACTGCGCAAAATGTGCTATTGCCATGGAGCATGGCAGAACATCTGTAAAATTCAATAAGATACACCTCAGATCCAAAGCTTTTATTTTATAATCTGCAATATCATAACCACACCATAAGTAAATGAAACAGCACTTTACAAAAATAAAAATCACATTTACTACAGTTTCTAAACAGACATATTGCAAGTCACACAAATGATTTTAGTTAGATCAAGTTAAATAGCATCCTGTCATACGTCAGATGTAGACTTATTGGATGCTGCTGTGCCTTTCTTGGCAGCCTCTAAAACATGTTTTGGCAGCTTAAGATCACAGCAATCCAGTTCTTTGATCATTTTAACTGCCAACAAAGAGTTCAGTGTTTTTTACACTCAGAGAGTGACGCAGTTCAGTCTTTACTTTCCGCACCATGCTAAATGCTCTTTCCGCTTGTGCATTTGAGTGTGGCAAGAAAAGTACACTCATCATCAGCTGCTTAAAGAGCGGCCGTTTCCCTTCAGTGCCTCAGAAGGCGCTTCAGCAACAAGTGCCTTCTAGGAGTACATCAGTAAGAAAATACAGTGCCACTTTATACATACATTAACTACCAACTATTAAACAATCAAATAATTAATTAATTACTTAAAACATTAAGTACTATTAATCTATCATTCATAAAAACACAATTATATCAAAAGTTTCCATGAACATTCAGTATTAAACCCACAAGGGCTTAAAGTATTATATTTTAAAATGTAAATACTTTCTTTGTATAGCAAATGATGTTATTCTTAAACTCAGAATTGCCAATACCCCAATTAACGTGTTCTAAGATGCTGGCTTGCAGAGTCTGGGTTGCCATTATGAAATAACTTAAAATGCATTGCAACAGGACTAGCATCATTTGCACCTGCCTATGCTAATCATTTTATGGGCCTTTATGAGGTAGAATATTTATATAGACAACTTTTTTAGAACCTTTGTTGTTTCCTATTATAGATTTATAGATGACCTAGTGTTTTTGTGTAAAGCATCTTAGAACAAGTTAATTGGGATGTTGGCAATTCTGAGTTTAAGAACAAACATCATTTGCTGTACAAAGACAGTATTTACATTTTAAAATATAATACTTTAAGCCCTTGTGGGCTTAATACTGAATGTTCTTGGAAACTTTTGATATAATTGTGTTTTTTTATGAATGATAGATTAAAAGTACTTAAAGTTTTAAATAATTAATTATTTGATTATTTAATAGTTGGTAGTTAATGTATGTATAAAATGGAACTGTTTTTTCTTACTTATGTATTTCTAGAAGGCACTTGTTGCTGAAGTGCTAGATATTTGAGACGTTCTTGTTAATAAAGTGCTTGCTGGTGATTTCTAGATTTCTACTGGCCGTTTTGTCGTATTTTTGTTCTTTTGGAATGTTCCAGTTGTGTTTTTTTTTATATTGGAATATGGTCAGTGATCCTAATAATCAACGACCGAGGATTCTGAGAGATGACAGTCTGGATGTTACCCAAAAAAGCATGGATCAGTATGTGGTGTCTAACTGAGTGGCGTCCTCAGGAACTGGTTCGAGAGGTGAGCAGAATTTTATAAACTGGGAACACCTCATAGAAGATGGTTGCAAGCAATGTATATCGAATCTGTTTGACTGTATGTGTAAGAACCACTCTGTAAATAATATCAGACACATCCGTGGAAAAAGCAACAAACTAGAACAGCTTATGATGAAAGAAACTGCAGTTTACCTTAACAGCTTGAGCTTGCAATGTTATATTCAGCTGGCTGTGTGCCTTTAAGAATCCATCTAAACCTTTTAATGTTTCATATGAAGCTGAAAACGGCTTCAAGATAGATGGATTGGCACCCATCAGTGTGCCACTGAGTGAGTAAATATTTAAATAGAACAGGACATTTTATTACAATGAAAGCTGAAGGAAGAAATTTCCACTTTGGGTACTTCCTTAGCAGCTAGAATTAGTCCAGCTCATTTACAGACCCAGCTAGTTGACATTAACGATAAACGTATTGATCCTGAGCAAGATCTTATGAAAAAGAAAAAAAATAAACTACAGAGAGATTCAAGGGACTACAACAACCACAAGGCTTTCATTTGGAAAGCAAATAAAACTAAACCACGTCAACAGTTTACGAATAGTGGCAAAATGGGTCCTAATGGTGCTGGCAGTTCACATCAAGTGTTTTCGGACACTTCTAGAGGCTCTACGGACTGGGACACAGACGACCAACAGTATCTACCGTTGCCTCAAGCTCAAAAGCCTCAATACCTAAATAGTAATTTCCGGAATGAAAAGAGAACAGCAGATTCAGAAAGAAACACTGCGGATGGTTTTCGCCAACAACAAACTTTTAGTCATAGAGGAGCTTATCAACAGCATAACAAAAGGACTGAATGGAACTGAATGTTTGCACTGTGATTCTGGTGTTCATGGTGAGAATAACATTGTTATAAATTTATCCTAAGGGGAATTAAGTGAAATATAAATGTATATTTTGAATAAGGGTCTTAAATTTGTGCCTACAGACTATCTGTGTACTTAATAAAGGATTTTCGACTGGAATGCCTTGCTTGGATTACTTTTGAATATTTGTGAATTCTGTACAATATTTCATATTATATATATATATATATATATATATATATATATATATTTTTTTTTTTTGACCTAAGACTAGTTTAAGTTCGCTATTTCTACTACTATTGTCTAATCTGATTAATATACAGTGATTAACTAGAGAGATATATGGACGGAAGTTTCTTACATTGATTTGGGTTCCACATAATCCAGAGCACTTGAATGCTAAGGCAGAAGCCAACCCTCAATCCTCAAAAGCCTCAGAGGACCATACTCTTTTGAAACAAGAAAGCTCAGAAGGGTTTGGCACCCTAACCTGTCTTTTTAGTCAGCTCAGCTCAAGCTGATTGACTGTTTGGTTGTGTGGAAGGTGTCCAGAAGGTGTAGAAGCTAGGTGGCTGTTATATCTTTGGCAGTGAACAATATGATGAACATCAGAGGCTCACAATTAGGGACAGATTATATATTGCTCTTATGTTTCAACAAATCCCTAAATGCAACACATTTTTCATTAGCATGTATTTTCTGAAGGATAATACTGTGGTGGTGGTGCTGCGGTAGCATTGTCACCTCACAGTAAGATGTTGTCCTGTTTGATTTTCAGCTAGAGCGTCTTCTGTGTGGAGACATACGTGAATGGGCGTGCCTTCGTTGAAGGTTGTTCATTAGGACTGGCAAATTGGCACGTAAAAAGCTACTGCCAATCATTAGCAGACCGGAGTTCCACTGTGGCGACCCCTAACCGGGAAAAGCCGAAAGACTCAACATGTATTTCCTGAAGGATACAAAGCCTTAAACTGAAATATCTGTCATTATTTAGTAACTACAATACATTTGCCATAAAACATATTTTAAAGGAAAGAACAACTGCAAGAGGCAAAATCAGGGACATTCAGTGAAATCAGAAAAGTATCAACGGCAAAATCAGGGACATTCAGTGAAATCAGAAAAGTATCAACGGCAAAATCAGGGACATTCAGTGAAATCAGAAAAGTATCAACAACACAGTTTGGTGCTGAGGGTAACACAGCAGTTTGGTGCTGAGGATAACACAACTATTTTGTGCCCCTTTTGGCCTATTCCCCGCTCATGACAGCCCCACCCCTAGGAGCAGACTGGCTCTACCCCAGCCCAGGTAACCCACTGAAATAGACAAATAATGACCAGTAATGTTCATATGCACATATGTGTGTGTGTGTGTGTGTGTGTGTGTGTGCATGTATGTGTGTGTGTGTGTGTGTGTGTGTGTGTGTGTGTGTGTGTGTGTGTGTGTATGTGTGCACGTGTGTGTTTGTGTGTGTGTGTGTGTGTGTGTGTGTGTGTGTGTGTGTGTGTGTGTGTGTGTGTGTGTGTGTGTGTGAGTGTGTGTGCTATTTTTCCTTGTATTGGGAGCAACAAAATACTAGATGGTGGGCTTAGTTATACAGAAGGCTATTTCAGTGTTTGACAGGATATTGTAGTTATGTTTTAATCTCCATAATGAGAAATTATTGCTCAGAGTGGAATAAAAATGTACTGTACATGAGGGATAGAGATCATAAAAGGGTCACACTAATAAATGGTGCAAAGAGGGATTTCAAAAGTTAAAATCCATATTTGCAGTCATAAATGTAAGCTTGCAGTATTGATACGTCCATATTTATCCCACAATCTGCAATACAGTCTTTCTTTTTCTTATACCTTAAGAAATGACATCAACCATAGTATAAAGACTATCTGATGTGACAGTCCCTCCAAAAGTACAATAGTGACAGGTTAAAACGTCAAGTTCATTGGTTCACAGATTTAGGCTCATAGGTATATACTAGGCTAACAACCACTACCGCCTTTATAAACCTAGCCAAGCATCCAAAATGTATTCTGTAAGTTTATGTACCTTAGAGGTTATTTTAAGGGGCATATGTAAGCTAAGGCAACATTTACAGGCTGCCTCTGTTCATTAGATATATAGGCGCTAGATCAAAGGTTTATTTCTGATTTCCCTTCCACTGGTCCAGCTTTCTCTTAAATAGGGTAATGGAAGAGCTCTGCTTAACACCCATGAGAAGCCTGTTCCAGAGAAGGGGAATTATCTGAGATACATACCTGTTTCCCCCAAAAATATCCTATTTATGTCGTAAGCAAAGTGTAAGTTCCTACATTGAGTAATTCTGATGAGATTCATTTAGCGAATATGAAAAATGTCCATCAGAGTGAGGGAATGAAGGATACCTTGTATGCCAGGTATAGACTGCCTCTCAACAGTCTGTAGTATATACAGAATGAGAGCAGAATCCAGTGGAACCGTGACTTTCTTGGACCTCGATGCCATGCCCTTGCTTATAAGTTGACAAACCTACAACGATTTTAATTGATTTATTTATTTAGTGTACTACTCAAGGAAACAAATACAAAGAAATATAAACAACTATGGATTTAGATTTGTTACTAGGGTAGTGCACTGAGCAATATTATCCAACTTCAGACTCAGCCTTGGTAAAATACAACACATTTGCCAAACAGAAAATACAGAAATGTAAGCCATAACAAAGCAGTTCAGACTTGTTATGCACAGAGAATACTGTATAAATACATTGTAGCGAGCAAACATAGAACAAAGTACAATCAAGCAGAATGTAACGTATAATATATACATTCGTTTATAAAGTGGGACAATCTTCAGTGAATCTTGAGAAAGGAACTTGAAGACTTGGAAAGGAGACAGTTAGATAATATGTCCTTAGTTAAGGAAACACAAAGAAGGAAGGAAAGAATATTTCTTGATTGTGTGTTAATATACATTCTCCTTACAACTGACTTGATTTTATATAAAGTTAGTTTCACTGTCTTCCTGATATTAAAACTTGTTTCAGTATTTTTTATTTTTTTCAAGTAATACTATTTATCACTTTATTCTTAAAACAAATGTGGTTATGTGCCCATGCATTCTGAATTCTAATTACCCCTGAAAGATCTTATAAATTGAATAGTGTCATCTAGAAAAAAGGATCCCTCTCCATGACCCAGGACCACTACTCCACCTTTCTTGCGACACTGGAAAACATGAAGGTCCTACCGAACACCCTGATATTGGGCGATTTCAATTACCCTACCATTCACTGGGAAAACTACTCGAGTACAAACTTCCAGGCCCAGCGCTTCCTGGAATTCACCAACTCAAACGCCCTGGATCAGCTGGTAAACTCCCCTACCAGAGGTGAAAACATATTGGACCTGGTCATCACCAACATGGGCGACAGGTGTTTCACACTGGAGGTCAACCCGTCACTGGTTAGATCAGACCATAAACTAATCACTCTGGATGTCCACACCCCACCACCACCCCAAACTAAGGAAACCACAGTAAAAAAACTTATCTAAAGCAAACTTCACCTTACTTAAGACAGAGGTGGTAAGTTTCACAGCCCACACGCTAAAGGATAATGCTGCCTAAGATGCAGAAACCTTTACAAATGCACTCTATGAGCACCTACAAGGATGCATGGATCCCTAGCAAAACCAAGACTCACTCCTCTAAGAGAAGGAAATAGTTTGGTGGACCCCTGCCATAAGCAGGCTATACAATAGAAGGAGGAAACTAGTTCAGAAAAAAAAGCAAATCCCAAGATGGAAAGACATCCCTGATCAGTATCTGTAAGAAACTAAGGTCCCTTATAAAATCATCCAAGGCTAACTTCGAAAGAAAAATAGCCATGGATTCAAAAGATAACCACAAAGCCGTCTTTAGCTATGTCAAGTATCTAAGTGGCAACTCATAGATATGCACTGAACTAGTGCAAAATAGCACAAAATATATTGAACCTACTGATATTGCCAACATCCTGGCAAATAGATTCAGTGCAAACAACAATACCGGAAAAGTGTAGTGTCCCAAAAATCACAGACGCACAGGTGAAAACAGCCCTTTCAAAAGCCAAAAACACAGCATCAATGGGACCAGATGGTGTCCCAGGCTGTGTCTTGCATGAACTTCAGAACAAACTAAACCCCCACCTAAACACGCTGCTCAACCTCAGTCTCTCCACAGGCTACGTGCCCATAGAATGGCACACAGCAATGTTTTTTCCTCTCCACAAAGGAGGGGGCCACATTTGACCCTGGTAACTATTGCCCCATAAGCCTGACTAGCCTGGTCTGCAAGGCTATAGAGCGCATCATCATGGAACTCATTAACAAAGACATTGGGAAACGCCAAACACTTGACCCAACCCAGTTTGGCTTTGTTAAGGGCAGATCATGCCTACTAAACCTGGTTGACTTCTTTGAGACAGTCACCAAGGCCATAGACGAGGGAGAGGTGGTTCACACAGCCCACCTTGACCTCGCCAAGGCTTTCAACACCATTCCCCACTCGGGTATTACAGAAAAACTCACCAGCCTGAACATAAACCTCTGCATCACGAGATGGACTACCAACTGGCTTACAGACAGAACTCACATGGTAAGAACAGCGGGCTCCAGGTCTGACACTAAACCAGTCACAAGTGGTGTCCTGCAAGGCTTGGTCCTGGGACCCCTACTGTTCGGCATATATTTCTCAGAAGTACAGGCAAACACAGGAGGACTATGGCTAACCAAGTTTGCTGATGACTGCAAGCTGGGAGTTATAATTGACTCTCCGGGTGACACGGATATCATCCAAAAGTGCCTTACTGAGACAGACACCTGGTGTCATAGTCATGGCCTCAAGCTAAATGCCAAAAATGCATAGTCATCCCATTTGGGAAAAACAAAACACCCATGAATTACCACATAGGTAGCAGCCCCCTTAATACAGAAGAGGTAATAAGAGATCTGGGGACCCAGGTAGATAGTAATCTCTCCTTTGACAATCATATTGCCAAAGTAGTTAGGAAATCCTTCTATGTGGCCCATATAATTAGTAAAGGGTTCACATCTAGAAATAAAGAGGTTATAGTGCCCCTCTACTCGTCACTCATCATAGACCCATCATAGAGTACAATGCCCCATTTGGGATGTACCTCACAAGACACTTCCAACAGCTGGAAAGACCACAAAAGTACCTCACCAAGAGGTTTACTAGCCTCAAACATATGTCCTATGCAGCCCGGCTGAAAAAACTCTGGCTGTACTCAGTGGCATATCGTTTACTCAGAGGTGATCTCTGCCTGACTTACAAAGCCATGTCCAACTCAGAATTGATGGACAAGCTCCACCTAAAGAAATCCAAGTCACTGCGAGCCACGTGCTCTACTGAGCTAAACCTCGCCACAACAATAAATAAAACATGCTGGAGGGATAGATTCCTGTCACAGAGAGTCCCTATGCTTTGGAACAAAATTCCAATCTACATTAGGCAGAGCCTCTCACTAACACTCTTCAAGAGAAACCTTGACGAGTGGATGGGTAACAGAAAATACACCCCTGGGATCACTTCATTGGCTCTGCTTGATAGAGGATCAGTTAATTAATCAATGGGGCGGCAAAAGCTGACACACTCTGGCTAGGTTTATAAATGCCCTCGGGCAGATAGCCTAGCACCTACCTATGAATGTATAATTCCATAAGGAGATCATTCCAGTGTTTTTATTGTGTGGAATTTGAGGATAGTGGAAGCTTTTGTCTTTAAGTTTAAGCATGGAAGACATGTAGAAGTGGAGGATGAAAATGAATGTTGATTTTGTAGTGCATACATTGTCTTTCTGGGATTTTGGAAACATTTGACTGTATGTTTCAAACCACAAGTAGAGGAGAGTGGAAGTTCTGTGAACATGGTCTGAAGGAGAGAAGATGTGTTAGGCAATAAGACTTGGTGACTTTTTAGCAGGAAATGTTTTTATAAAGCAGCTGAATAATAATAGATTGATAATAATACACACCGCTTATGAACTGTTGCTAATTAAAAAAGTCATTAGCATTCTTTTAAGGGAAGAGGGGTGTTCCTTTGGAATATTTTGAGATGACCTTTTACTAGTTAAGCAGGGACTCACAGGGTATAAGATCCGGAATATCTTCTTATCCATTACTTTGTATGCATATAAACTTGTCTGTTAATGGTTTTATGTAAAGATGTTTTATATATCTGCTAGTGCTACGCCCAGAAACTTAAAAAAGTACACTTTCAATCTTATCTTAATGTTTTATTATATATTAATATTGCAGCAACAGCCAAGTAGACAGTATTAACTTTATTTTGTTCTAACCCAAAATTCCCTCATAGGAGCAGACATACTGACTTGATTTTGCTTTTTAGTTTGGCTTCCTTTTTTTTTAATGTTGTCTTGAGTACTTAAAAGATTATATTACTTAATCATACTCCCTTAAACAAAATCTTTTTTACATTTGAATAGCAGCACTCAGGATCTCTGTTTACTCTGAGATTTTCTAGAGAGAGTGTCTGAAATTTTCTTCAGGTGACATTCTCTGGTTTGAGTTCTTTGTTATGTTTTAAATACAGTGTAATAACTTGTTTCTGTTCCTGCTGCAAAATAGTGGTTAAATTAGATTTTTTTAAAGCACGGATAGCACTTGACTTCTCAAGTCACTGCTATTACAGTGGTTATATACGTTCCATAACACTGGAGCCTTTCCTTTTCATCCATCTGAAATGGCATTTGGGTCATTGAGACACGTGACAGACCTGACCCAGGAAAACTAGTGTTCCAGCCTTGAGCCCCTTTAAGAACTTTTTTTTCCATCAAGCTTCTGTCTGTAAGATTACCACAGATTTACTTTGGTACCAGAAAGTGGAAAAATTAGAGGCAGAAATTATATATAATATATAAATATTCTTTATGTCTTACCAAGTGACACTTGGGAAGGAGTTGTCATATCGAATGGATGAAAATGAAAGGCTTCAGCATTATGGTAAGTACCTAACTACCATATCCTATTCCTTATGTCTGTCTGATCCAACAATCATGACAGGAGACCCTTTAAGTCAGTGGCTCTGGAAATAATGCCTATCTTGTAGTGCTTAGCAAAGGTATGCAAGGCAGTACATGTAGCTGCTAAAAAATCTAATCAGTCAAGACATTGTTAAAAAAAGCTGTAGTAGTGGTCAAAGACAGAGTGAAATAAGCCTTTGCTTTGTAAGGTAATGGGTGATAATCGTTATTATACACTTTGGGAAGAAAGGATTAATTGGCTCACAGAGATAATCTGTCCTTGTTTAAAAAAGAAGACTGATTGCAGCTCTAAAGCTCTTCTGCAGATGTTACAGCTAAAAGAAACCCCAATGGTGATGTAGAAGCCAGATCGAATGGAGGCTTGGTCAAAACTTCCAATACAAAATTGACAATGATTGCAGTTCTAAAGCTGTTCTGCAGATGTTATAGCTAAAAGGAACACAGTTTTCCATGAGAGAAACCTCAACTGTGATATAGAAGCCAGGTTGAATGGAGGCTTGGTCAAAGCTTCTAATACAAAATTGAGGTCCCATGCAGGGACATGGTTTCTAATTGGAGGCTGGAGAAGGAAGACACCATTAAGGAGTGCTTTACAGAGTTTATGTGAAGATACAGAACAAGCTTCCTGATCAACATGGTAGTTAGAAATGGATGCAAGGTGAATTTTATGGTACAAAAACTGGAACACGAATCATATATGGTAGCCAGGAACTGTAAAATGTCTGGGATTAATGTAGAAAAGGGGTGAGTGTCCCCATGGAGTGCTTCCATTTTCCATAGTACAGCTTACAGGTAACATCCTTCTGAGAAGAAGACATGATCTTAATTGCACCTGATATCCTTCTCCAAGAAGCTGGGGATCCAAGGTATTGGGAAGAAGGTATACAACAGCCTGAGGGCCAATACTCAACAGCCTGAGGGCCAATACTGAACCAGAGCATATCTCAGGGAGTGTCTCTGTGCAGAGATTATGACAACGCCTTTGCTGCACTTGGCATTGAATTGGGAAAGTAAATAGATTGCAGCAAGGTGACCCCAGTTCCTGCTGAAGACCTGTTGAGCTACCATTGGATAGAGAGACCACTCATGAGGTATTAGAGCTGACCTGCTTAGCCTGGTCACAAGGGAAATGAGTGACCTGGGAATGTTTGCTGTGAACACAAAGCTGTCACCCATTGCCACACCTTCAGTACTCCCTGGCATAGGGGATATGGACTTGTACTCCCTGACTTGCTGATGTGCCAAACCACTGTCATGGTGTCTACTTGTATAGCAATTTCTCCTGGAGGAAAGTAGTCCTGAAGTACCTGCAGCACAAGGAGGATTGTTCTCATCTCTAAGGCATTGACATACCTGCAACACTAGGAGGATTGCTCTCATCTCTAAGACACTGATGTGAAGGCTGGACTCCTCTTGACTCCACAATCATTAAACAATACCCCCCCCCCTAAAATGCATCCCAGCCCAATAAGGAGATATCTATGGTAAACACTACTACCAGCTATTGAGAAATAAACTGCCTCCCTGAGTGTACATAAGGGGAAAATACTGGTATGATGATTAGGGTGGACAGAGTTTGGTGCACTGGCTCTTAATTTTCAGTGTGGACTGAGTCTGGTGCACTGGCTCTTAATTTTCAGTGTAGACAGAGTTTGGTGTATGGCTCTTAATCTGAAGTCGGGAAACCCCTGTGACACCTTGGTTCATAGGTTCATAGGTTCATAGGTTGGTACTAGGCTACCAGCCCTAGGGCCTATACAAGCCTAGCCATAACAATTCCCTGGCATAAATAAACAGCCCTTGCAGGTCTTGAACTCATGACCCTGCAAATCATAGCCTATGCAACTTACCAGTAAGCCACCTCAGCTGGTTATAATACCATTGAAATGTGAGCTGGGGTGAGGTATCACAGTAAGAATGCAGAAGGCATTTGCATGATGGAAAATGGTGGTTAAACATGGCGAAACTGAAAACCGCTGGTGAAAAGTGTTCTACTCACCCTTTGTCCAATGGCCCTTGTTCTGCCCAGCAACACAATAAACCGCCTCAGCCAGGCTTGACGCCAGGACCCTACACACCACGACCAATGTGATTTACCAGTAGGCCACGGCAGTTATACCTAACTCTGATGTTATCACAAACATAGCAGACAGCACAGTCATTCAACAGTATAATCAAAGTAATTAAGCATGCATACGTACATATATATATATATATATATATATATATATATATATATATGGTTCCACTTCATATCATCGAATTACCGTTTCATCGAATTGCAAATCATCGAGACCAAATAGTCGAAAACTTATTTCATCGAAAACTCATGTCATCGAAACTCAAATCATTGAAAACTATGAAGCAACAAGAATAACATTACACAATGTTTTTACTATGTTTATGCAGGGGGGCAAGCCCCCCTGCAGCCCCCATGTGGGGGGCTCCACCCCTCGCACTCCCGTAATTAAATATACCAACTCCAAGGTCGCACTACAGTGGGGGAAAAAGGTAATTTCCTAACCCCACTGTAGTGCGACCTTGGAGTTGGTATATTTAATTGCGGGGGGGTGCAGGGGGGCTTGCCCCCTGCATAAACATAGTACAAAGTGTCTGGGATGTTATTTGTAGTTGCTTCATAGTTTTCAATGATTTGAGATTCGATTAAATGAGTTTTCGATGAAATGAGTTTTCGACGATTTGGTCTCGATGATTTGCAATTCGATGAAATGGTAATTCGATGATATGAAGTGGAATCATATATATATATATATATATATATATATATATATATATATATATATATATATATATATACATACACACACACAGAACAATCTTGGGCACAAGAAAGCATTCATAACAACTGCGAAGGAAAACAGCAGCGGAACACCCATATTATCTAGTGCTGACATATCAATCTGGCCAGATGTGGGCCAAACCCCTGCATCTCTAACCACGGGTAGGATGCTAACAGTGGGAGTAACCTTGTCCACATGCTAAGTCTGACTTTCAAACTGGTACAGGGTAGTCCCGGTCCCCAGTCAGACAAGCCTAAACCCAGATGACCATATGAACACCCTGACCTGGTTATTTTGATATGAAGGTAGTTATCTTAAAGATCAATTTAGCACACCCAGTCATTTGTCCGAGGCAAAGTAAAACTGACTGTGCTGTGACCACTCTGAAACAGGTCATTTTCTTGTACTGAGGTGGCAGACATCCAGAATGGGCCTTAGGTCCTTCTTTTCTTTGAAATTGCAAAGAATCTGGAGTAGACTGATGACCTTGTCTGGTCTGGTGAAACCTCCTGGATGGCTCTTTTTAGACTGAGAGAGGAAATCTTCATTTTTCCACCTTTAATTGATCATGTATTATGTCTGGAAGTGTCTGATTTACTATTAGTGGGCTTGGGAAAATCCACTTGTCCTGTGAGATGGCCATCCACACCAGGGAGGAGAGGAATAAACAACCCCTGATTGCCTCCAGACGACAGCAGTCAGGCAGCCTTCAGGACAGAAGCCCAAGAAAAGGGCTCATGGAATCCTTGGTTTTGCACACCCTTCCTGTTCTCTTATCCTGCCTCCATTAAAGGGGCTGCCTCTGCCTTGGCCAACCCTGTCAGAGGTTGACTCAAATGGCTGATGTTTTGATTTCCTAAACAAGAGTGAGTCAGAACCCTCTTGGTTCCTGCCGTAAGATCTCTGTGGGGCTTCAAACTTCACTCCAATGGCAGACAGTGTCTTGCTGTCTTGTTTACACTTTTGCATCCTCTCCTTTACAGAAGGACTGAACAATTATCATCCATCATAGGGGACATTTGCAAAGAACACCTTAAAGTATTCTGCAAACTTGCATATGCATGAGCATATCCCGGCTTCATGTCTCATTACAACATCTGCTTCTGCAGCCTAGCAGTTCCACCAGCAGTGTTGTGCATGAGCCATATAAACAGGTTGGTAAGGTTAATCATCATGCTTAAGGAAGTCTCCAACTCTTTCTTAGAGTCTGAGGGCCTTCTCAGAGTAGTCAGTGGTTGTCATGGCAGATTCTTTTCAAAATGACTCATGTATGTGGAGAAGCTCAAGGTTGTAAGTGCATGAAGCATACGCCCACCTCCCTAACCTGCCCAGAGTTCTATATTCCTTGCTGGGTGGGTGGACAGCAGCTACATCAAAGGTCACCTCCCTTGTTCTTGCTACTGCTACAGTGATGGATACAAACAACAGAATATTGTCCCTTGAGAATTTTATCTGACTTCCAAGGGACAGATCAAGCTCTTGTTATCATCTCCTAAACAACCAGATCAATTAGTTTGTCAGCCAGAGGTACCACCCAAGAAGTAAAGGTTGTCAAACCATTGAAAGACACAAAGAACATCTCTTTTTTTTTTGGGGGGGGGGTATCAGCCAGAATCCCCTGTTGCAAAGATTCAAGGCTTTCCCTGAAATGTTGTGTTTTCTGGAGAAGACAGAGGGAGCCAAGTTGATCCCCCTAATTGGTATCAGAAGTGACCAACTCAGACTCGATCTCCCTAATTGGTATGAGAAGTTACTAACTCAGACTCAATACCCCCAATTGGTATCAGAAGTGACCATCTCAGACTCAATCCCCCTAATCAGTATCTGAAGAGATAAGCTCAGACTCTGTCCCACTAATTGGTAGCAGAATAGACCAACTCAGATGGAGAGGTGATGTGCCTTGTTACATGTCTTTTTTCTTGGAACATCAGAGAGGTGTTACCCAACTCCTCAGAGGCCTCATTCTGCTGTGCAGCAGTAGCTTAGAGACATAAATGTTGGCCCTGACCCACGGATGCATGGTGGGGCTGAGACATAAATGAGGAGGATTCCAGAGGTGAGATTGACCGCAAAGAAACCTGTCTCTCAACTCTGAAGAGAGAAGAGATGATCCTTCCTACAACTCAAACACTGTTCCCTCTGCCAGATACTAAGACATTCCCTCCATAACTGTATTCATCCCTCCCACAGGAGACATCAGTGCATCACCCCCAAACAGAGGGGTAATGGAATGGTTAAACAAGACACTGAAGTCCATGTTAAAAAGAATAAATGAAATGTAAATGATGGAAAAGACTGGGACCAGTTATCATCTTTCTTAATGTTTTCAATTTTAGAGGTCTGCCAAATTAAACAGATTTCAGCCTTGTGGAGATATATGTTGGGAGAAACCCAAGAACTTCTAAACATAGTGAAACAGACATGGGATGAGGAGAAGAGGCATTTTAAAAGTGTCATTAGACATTATACAGATCTTCAGTAGTGTCTGAAGACCATAATGTTGATTATATGAGAACATTTAAGGGAGCCTTTATGGAGCATCCAGAGCATAGAGGGCAAGTAGGGGGCCGAGTTTTGGTTCTACTGCCTTCCTCTGCAAATAAATTCCTTGCTAAGTAGTAAGGACCTGATACAGGCCTTTAATAAGCAAATGAGATTAACTGTAAAATTAGCTAGCCAGGAAACACAGGTAAATATACAAAGATTTTTCAATGTAACAGATTTCGATCAAACATGTATCGCAAAAGCACTTTCTCAGACTCATATCTGCACTTCGATAGCTTTCACCCCTGATACAAAAGAATTGCCACTGAAAGGGGAAATGGTGCAGCTATCGAGAATACCTGATGTTGGTATTTAAATTAGTAAACTGCATTTTATTGTGAATTAATTTGTTGAGAGGGGTTAGCTCAAGATACTTCTTGAGAATATTAAAGATGAAGCTACTAATGGTAGAACTAGCACAGTTCTTACCTATGGGTTTGAGATCAGTGAAAAATGAAATGTACATATACAAATTTTAAATACCATTAGTTTACAGTAACAACGTTAAAATCCTGAAGAACATTTTTATCAATAAATGGAATATTGACAACTTAAAAAAAGTTTGTTAAGGTGCAAACCACAGTCTGTACCCAAAAGGGTCTGCAACCTTAAATCTATTCTGGAAAGTAGGCGATACAAACTGGGACAAAAACCAGAAAATGTGATAGATGTAACTGGTGTGGTTACATTAAAACCAAGAACATGGATCCTGACTGGCGATAGTATAAAGCTGATTTTATTGATGTAAGATCCAAATGGTAAAAAATAATAAAAAATAAGTCTTCAAACACACTTAAGGATAAGCACTTTCATTTGTAACTGTGATAAACTTCTTCTGATAAATTAAACATCATTTCCTGTAGTTTAAAAACCTTCTCCTGTTTGCTAAAAACATTCTCATTTGTCCATATCCCTCCAATTGAAAAATGACAGAAAACACCCCCTCATTAAACATATGCAAACCAAGGTACAAAACAAAGAAATGCGATCTTATAAAGTAATACAATGTGTTATGAAATACGCTAAAAAACATTATAATACCCCTATGTAGAACAATTCATGTTTTAATATTGAGTGCATAAATAAAAATCATAAATGAAAAAACAGAATATATAAAATGTGTCATCTCTCCAAAGATTTTAGTTTCAACATGCTAGCTAGTGATAGGGACCCATTTAACCCTGGCCATGCGTGTGCTCTAAGATGTATTTGCCATCCTAATTCCATTTTTTTCAAGGATAACTGGCCAAGCTCCCCCCCTACTGTTACTTTTCAAAGTGCCTAAAATAATGAACTTAAATGAGTGTGCAGGATTTAGGCTGACATGCTTTGCCAATGCATTTATGTCAACACGATCCCTTGTTGCTCTAATATGTTCCCTCATCTGACCCGTGAGTTCCCGCTCTGTCTTCCCCACATAAAAGGAAGTGCAATGTGTGCACAGAGTGCAATAAACTACTTTGTCGGTGTGGCAACTAAATTTCCCCAAAATCCTAATACAATAATTATTAATGGAAACACCACTTGTTTCTAATATAAAATTGTAATATTTGTACCTATTACACTTATACATGTAACCCTTTATCCTATTATTAATTGTATTCTCAAAACATCTTTTAAGGTTATAACCCTTCTTATAAATTATAGTAGGATTAGCGTCTACTTTATTTCTCAACACAGGATCACTCAATAAAATGGACCAATTTTTACGTAGAATATTCCTAATAGAAAAGCTGTCTGAATTAAAAGGAGTAATAAAGCTACAAATACAATGTTTATTATGGTTATTGTGATTGGTGTTATTAACAATGTTGTTGACTTCATTCTCTGTGTCAGTAATGTCCCCGGCTGTTGATTCATTCTCGTTAATCGTAGATGTTAGGGGATAAAGGTTAGCAACAGAGTATATTTCCACTTACTAAGAGTGGTTTAAAATGCCTATCGATGAAAAAATAAAAGTTATAAAAGAAAGAAAAATTTAAAAACTTGAGAGGGATGAGAAAGCTTATAAGAACAAAGTAGCCTACCCCCCCCCCCAGTTTCACAACAGTGGGGCTCAAAACGAACAGTCAAATATTGCATGAAAATGGGGAAGAACAAATGCACAATGACAACGACACTGAGGAGGAATATGTTTTAGAAACACCTGCTTTTCTGCCCCTCACATGGGCGGAAGGACTGCAACAGCAGAAACAGAATTATCATCCTGCGAGTGACTGGGAACCAGAGGTCAACAACAAGGGTATGGGACTTATCCTAACAGGGACAGGAACAACAACAGCAGGGGGCCTTGGAGAGGCTGCAGACAATGGACTTTAATGTTTCACCGAAACCTAAAATCCTGACTAATAAAGCTAAGGATTTCATAGTATATAATTTTTCTCACTTGGAATTTGATGAATCTATATGTGACTTATTATCTAGGGGTTAAATTTTTGTCCCTAATCGTAATATGAACCTTGTTGAAACAACTATAGACTTAAAACTGTGTGCAAAAACTTAATTTAGCTCTCTTATTTCAATCTAATGTTCAAAATGTTAAACCCCATTCTATGTTTCTAGTACATATAATCCACCCTTCCATCCAACTTTAGAGTTTTTTGAAAAAATATGTGAGTTGGATTTTCGAGCTATTGAATTTAATTACAAAAGGGGTTACAACGTAAATAAGGTTGAAACTGACAATTTGCGAATGTTTATGAATACAAAAGGTATCAGATTAATAAAACCTGATTTGACTATATTGACTACGTACATAGAACGGAAGACATTTTAACAAGTAATACTTATAGCATTAGTTCAATTAATTAAATGAATGGAGCTTATAGGCATATTAGGGGCATACTACACGACCTTTTTATTGAAGGGTATAGTGATATGGACGAATTGAATTACATGACAGTAATGTATCCTAGGACCCAGCCACTGGGGATGCACGAGCCAGTGCATTTCTTTGTGCCGGTCCCAAGCCCGGATAAATGGGGAGGGTTGTGTCAGGAAGGGCATCTGGCATAAAAGTTTGCCAAATCATACATGCAGACAACAGTACAGAAATACATACAGGATCGGTCGAGGCCCAGGTTAACAACAACTGCCACCAGTACTGTTGGCCAACAGTGTGCTGGTGGAAATTGGGCTACTGTTGGCCGAAGGAGGAGAAGAGGGGAAAGGCATGCCTGAAGGCAGGTAAAGGCTAGGACTGTGATAGTGAGGGTCGGAACTTTGAATGTTGGCAGTATGACTGGTATAGGGAGAGAGCTAGCTGATATGATGAACTGAAGGAAGGTTGGTATATTGTGTGCAAGAGACCAGATTGAAGGGGAACAAGGCTAGGTGTATCGGAGGTGGTTTCAAATTGTTTTATCATGGTGCGGATGGGAGGAGAAATGGCGTAGGCATTATCCTGAAGGAACAGTATGCTAAGAGTGTTTTGGAGGTGAAAAGAGTGCCGGATAGAGTGATGTTTATGAAGCTGGAAATTGATGGTGTAATGATGAATGTTGTTAGTGCATATGCTCCACAAGTTGGGTGTGCGATGGATGAGAAAGAAAAATTTTGGAGTGAGTTGGATGAACTGGTGATGACTGTAGCCAAGGGTGAGAGACTGGTGATTGGAGCAGATTTCAATGGGCATGTTGGTGAAGGGAACAGAGGGGATGAAGACGTGATGGGTAGGTATGGTGTTAAGCAAAGGAATGCAGAAGGTCAGATGGTAGTAGATTTTGTGAAAAGGATGGACATGGCTGTGATGAATATGTATTTTAACAAGAGGGAGGAGCATAGGGTGACATACAAGAGTGGAGGAAGATGCACACAGGTGGATTATATCTTATGTAGAAGGGCCAGTGTGAAGGAGATTGGAGACTGTAAAGTGGTGGCAGGGGAAAGTGTAGTTAGGCAGCATAGGATGGTGGTTTGTAGGATGACATTGGTGATCAAGAAGAGGAGGAGGAGTGTGAGGGCAGCACCAAGGATCAAGTGGAGGAAATTGAAAAGGGTAATTGTGAGGTGATGTTCAGGGAAGACAGGCACTGGGTGGCAGTAAAGAGTTACCGAATAGCTGGGTAACTACAGAGAGCTAGTAAGAGAGATGGCTAGAAAGGTGCTTGGTGTGACATCTGGAAAGAGGAAGGAGGACAAGGAGACCTGGTGGTGGAATGAGGAAGTACAGGAGAGTATACAGAGAAAGAGGTTGGCGAAGAAGAAGTGGGATTGTCAGAGAGATGAAGAAAATAAACAGGAGTATAAGGAGATGAGGTGCATGGCAAAAAGAGAGGTGGTGAAGGCTAAGGATAGGCGTATGAAGAGTTGTATGAAAGGCTGGACACTAAGGAGGGAGAAAAGGACCTGTACCGATTGACTAGACAGAGGGACCGAGCTAGTAAAGATGTGCAGCAGGTAAAGGTGATAAAGGATAATGAGGGGAAACATACTCACAAGCAAGGAGAGTGTGTTGAGGAGATGGAAAGAGTACTTTGAGGGGTTGATAAATCAAAAAAATGAGAGGGAGAGAAGGTTGGATGATGTGGGGATAGTGAATCATGAAGTGCAGTGGATTAGCAAGGAGGAAGTAAGGACAGCTATGAAGAGAATGAAGAACGGAAAGGCTGTTGGTCCAGATGACATTCCTGTGGAAGCATGGAGGTGTTTAGGTAAAATGGTAGTGGAATTTTTAACTAGATTGTTTAATGAAATCTTGGAAAGTGAGAGGATGCCTGAGGAATGGAGAAAAAGTGTTTTGGTACCAATTTTTAAGAATAAGGGTGATGTGCAGAGCCGTAGAAACTACAGAGGGATTAAATTGATCAGTCACAGCTTGAAGTTATGGGAAAGAGTAGTGGAAGCTAGGTTAAGAAGGGAGGTGATGATTAGTGATCAGCAGTATGGTTTCATGCCAGGAAAGAGCACTACAGATGTGATGTTTGCTCTGAGAGTGTTGATGGAGAAATACAGGGAAGGTCAGAAGGAGTTGCATTGTGTCTTTGTGGATTTAGAGAAAGCATATGACAGGGTGCCTAGAGAGGAGTTGTGGTACTGTATAAGGAAGTTGGGAGTGTCCGAGAAGTATGCAAGAGTGGTACAGGATATGTACAAGGGTACTGTGACAGCGGTGAGGTCTGCGGTAGTAGTGACAGATGCGTTTAAGGTGGAGGTGGGATTACATCAAGGATCAGCTCTGAGCCCTTTCTTATTTGCAATGGTGATGTAAAGGTTGACAGACAAGATCATACAGGAGTCCCCGTGGACTATGATGTTTGCAGATGACATTGTGATCTGTAGTGAGAGTAGGGAACAGGTGGAGGAGACCCTGGAGAGGTGGAGATATGCTCTAGAGAGAAGAGGAATGAAGGTCAGCAGGACTAAGACAGAATATATGTGTGTGAATGAGAGGGAGGATAGAGGAATGGTGAGGATGCAGGGAGTACAGGTGGCGAAGGTGGATGAGTTTAAATACTTGGGATCAACAGTTCAGAGTAATGGTGAGTGTGGAAGAGAGGTGAAAAAGAGAGTACAGGCAGGATGGAGTGGATGGAGAAGAGTGTCAGGAGTGATTTGTGACAGACGAGTACCAGTAAGAGTGAAAGGGAAGGTCTACAAGAGGGTAGTGAGACCAGCTATGTTATATGGTTTGGAGACAGTGGCATTGACAAAAAGCCAGGAGTCAGAGCTTGAAGTGGCAGAGTTGAAGATGTTAAGATTTGTACTGAGTGAGACGAGGATGGACAGGATTAGGAATAAGTATATTAGAGGGTTAGCCCAGATTGGACAGTTTGGAGACAAAGCCAGAGAGGCAAGATTATGTTGGTTTGGACATGTGCTGAGGAGGGATGCAGAGTATATTGGGAAAAAGATGCTAAGGATGAAGCTGCCAGTTAACAGAAAAAGAAGAAGGCCTAAGATAAGGTTTAGGGATGTGGCGAGAGAGGACATGCACGTGGTTGGTGCGAAAGAGCAAGATGCAGAGGACAGGAAGAAATGGAAACAGTTGATATGCTGTAGCGACCCCTAATGGGAGCAGCCGAAAGAAGAAGAAGAATGTATCCTAGGACACCAGCATTGTTTGGTGTCCCGAAAATACATAAAGACATTTTAAAACCACCTATGAGGCTGATAGTAGATGCCCAAGGATCTATTACTAACCCTATAGCTAAATTTTTAGATAGAAAATTAAAAGCACACATATTGGCTGAAGTCCACTTATGCAAAGATTCTTGGGATTTCCTGGCTAGAATGAACAAAGTCTGTTTTGGGGTGAATGACATGTTCATCACTATAGACGTGAAGGATCTATATTCAGTCATACCCCATGAGGTGGGTATTGAATGGGTGAATATCTATTTGCACAAAAAAGGTCTTTCTCAGGTTGATATTAACTCATACAAACATCTTTTTGATATAATACTTAAAAACAACTTTATAATGTTTAATGACAAATTGTATCTGCAAAATGAGGGGGTGGCCATGGGGCCTGCTTGTGGTGGGCTTTATGCCAATATGGTTATGTGTGAATGGGAAGAATGTTTCATATGTGCATCTCCATTCTTTCAGTTTTGTAAGATGTATCTATGTTTTTTTAGATGAAATCTTTATTTTATCGAGTGGTGAGGAAGGGAAGTCCAATGAATGTTTGGATTATATCAACCAGACCACTGCCTTTTTAAATTTTACAGCTGTAAAGGACAACAGCCAAATTTCTTATTTGGATGTGCTCTTGAAAAAAGATTTTGATACTAATAACTATATTTCCGAAATGTTTTGTAAGAAAACTTATAGTAACAGTTTGTTGCATTATGAAAGTAGCCATCCATATGTACAGAAGAGAGCTGTTATAAAGGGACAATTTGTGAGAGCAGCTAGAATGGTCAGCAGATGGGATAGTTTCATATTAGAATGTGACTTACTTAAAAGCATGTTCTCACATAGAGGGTACCCTGACTTTTTGATAGATGAATTGATGAATCAGGTATTCACTAAAAGGGAAATGGGAATTTTAAACCGCTCTTAGTAAGTGGAAATATACTCTCTGTCACTGACCTTTATCCCTCTACGATTTTCGAGAATGAATCAACAGCCGGGGACATTACTGACACAGAGAATGAAGTCAACAACATTGTTAATAACACCAATCACAATAACCATAATAAACATTGTATTTGTAGCTTTATTACTCCTTTTAATTCAGACAGCTTTTCTATTAGGAATATTCTACGTAAAAATTGGTCCATTTTATTGAGTGATCCTGTGTTGAGAAATAAAGTAGACGCTAATCCTACTATAATTTATAAGAAGGGTTATAACCTTAAAAGATGTTTTGAGAATACAATTAATAATAGGATAAAGGGTTACATGTATAAGTGTAATAGGTACAAATATTACAATTTTATATTAGAAACAAGTGGTGTTTCCATTAATAATTATTGTATTAGGATTTTGGGAAATTTAGTTGCCACACCGACAAAGTAGTTTATTGCACTCTGTGCACACATTGCACTTCCTTTTATGTGGGGAAGACAGAGCGGGAACTCACGGGTCAGATGAGGGAACATATTAGAGCAACAAGGGATCGTGTTGACATAAATGCATTGGCAAAGCATGTCAGCCTAAATCCTGCACACTCATTTAAGTTCATTATTTTAGGCACTTTGAAAAGTAACAGTAGGGGGGGAGCTTGGCCAGTTATCCTTGAAAAAAATGGAATTAGGATGGCAAATACATCTTAGAGCACATGCATGGCCAGGGTTAAATGGGTCCCTATCACTAGGTGTTGAAACTAAAATCTTTGGAGAGATGACACATTTTATATATTCTGTTTTTTTATTTATGATTTTTATTTATGCACTCAATATTAAAATATGAATTGTTATACATAGGGGTATTATAATGTTTTTAGAGTATTTCATAACACGTTGTATTACTTTATAAGATCGCATTTCTTTGTTTTGTACCTTGGTTTGCATATGTTTAATGAAGGGGGTGTTTTCTGTCATTTTTCAATTGGAGGGATATGGACAAATGAGAATGTTTTTTGCAAACAGGAGAAGGTTTTTAAACTACAGGAAAAGATGTTTAATTTATCGAAAGAAGTTTGTCACAGTTACAAATGAAAGCGCTTATCCTTACGTGTGTTTGAAGACTTATTTTTTTATTATTTTTTACCATTTGGATCTTACTTCAATAAAATCAACTTTATACTATTGCCTGTCTGGTTCCACGTTCTTGTTTTTTCTGGGTTTGTGTGGCTCTTATTGTTTGTGGTTACATTAATACTGAATATAATGAAGAGATTTTTTTTCAAACTTTGGATATCCAGATTTTAATAAAAAGGAATTAAGTGAAATTCATTTTTAAATGTAGAAACAAAAGCACTTAATTCATTTTTATTAAAACCTGGATTTCCTGATTTGCTGCATCTGTTGCCATTTCTTTGGCATGTGATTTTTTTTATCACTGGCTGTGGTTTGTTTTCATTGATTTTTTTCAAACTTCAGCTTTAAGTTTCCCAAAATTAATTGTAGCAGGAGAGTAGAAGTTTACCTGTTCACCTGTGTATCTTGAAAGGTGTACCACATATTGGGAAGGAAGAATGAAGCTTGAATTCATGAACACATATAGTGTATTATGAAAGATAATCAGAATGATGCCTCAAACAAACATGCAAAAATGCTGCAATTTAAAAAAAATGATTTTGTGTTTTTGATAACATTGACTACTAGGAAGACAGGTTGGAAATGAAGGAATTAACATGGCAGATTAGTATTAAGAGTCTTTTACAATTGCAAGCAGACAAAATATAGCAAAATATTTAAATAATGTGGAATGCTTCATTATGTCAGCATGTGTTTACTGTGTAATTGTATGTTCTGAATGACTTTTTAAATGAATTTTAATGATGTTTTAGTACTAGAACTGTTTACGGTATAACAAACTGAAATTTACTGGATAATATTATCTACCTGTATACAATATGCAGATGATTCTACCATTATTTGCACAGCTTCCACTCAATCTGAACTCCAGTCACTGACACAATCTACCTTTTCTACCGTCGAACAGTGGTTCTCAAAAATATGTCTTCTCCTCAACCCCAAGAAAACAAAACTATTACTATTCTCACCTACCCACAAATCTTCTCAACTAAACTTCACTATTACTGCAAGTGATAATTCCCTCATCTCCCCCGACTCCACTACCAAACTGCTTGGTGTTACTATTGACAATAATCTTAGCTATGATTTTCACATCAATAACACTATGAAAGCAGTTAATAAAAAGATTGGTTCACTGTACAGAATTAAACCCTTCCTTACACCAGAAGCACAGACCACCTTAGCACAATCACATCTTATCTCTACCCTACTGTATGCTTCCTCTATTTACACTAATCTCTCTAAAAGCAACCTTAGGAAACTTACTACATCCTACCATAATATAGCTCGTTTTGCCACAGCATCCCAGTATAGAACCCACCATTGTCTAAACTTAAAACACTTACACTGGTTGGAACTTCCTAACAAGCTTATCTATCAACAACTCTTAATAACACATAACATTCTATATCAACCATCAAAGACACCTGCTCTTAGTAACCTCTTGATCCCCTATAATAACTTGAAACAGCTGCGCTCCCCCGAAAAGCTACAAGTCAACACAACTAGAATTACAAATTCTGCAGGTAACTGCCTTTTCTCCAACTCAGTAGGCAAAATATGGAATAACCTCCCCTCACACATTACCTCTCTAGGCTCCTTTCATCTATTTAAAAAACAACTTCTTGTACATCTTAACAACTTCTGGCTCTGCTCCTGTACCAATCCTGACTAATCTACTATCTTCATATTTCCTCATTTCAAAACTGCAACCTTTCTCTGTGATCACAAATAACTTAATGACTGTACTGTTACTACTGTTCTCATATAAAAAAAAGGGTAAAGAATTAATGCCTTTCTCAACACGTAGATAGCACTATGTGTTTTTTATTACTTGATCTAGACTAATATGTATGCATTGTTGCTCACTGTCTGTGTCACAGGCATTTATTGTAAATGTTTAATTTCTATAACCTTGTTTTAATCTGTGGAGCTTTTCTCCCCGGGCATCCACTGAAAATGGAAATTATCCAGCTGGACTAGCCCGGTCAACAAATGTAAAATAAAATAAATAAATAAAATAAAAATAAATGTGTTTTTTTAAAGCACTGGTTAGGCCGAGACAGAGAGGTTTTCAAATGGTACTCCCAAGCATACCTCTCAACTGTACAGATTTTCGCAATGTCCACATTTTTGCCAATATTTTTGGTCTGTTTTTCATAAAATTGTGGTTTTCTGGCAAATTAGTGGTGAATCATTAAGGACTGAAGTTAGAAAATAAGGACAGACATTTGAGTTTCAGACTTCATACCCTTCAGTAAATTCATGCTAATGTAAAGCTTATGATTCTATTGACTTTCTAACTTTGTTAAGAGCAATATTTAAAAATTGTCCCTATTTTTAGGCCTTTGTCCCCATTTTATGTATGGCTTTGTCCAGATTTCTTGCTCTAAGAAGTTGAGGTATGCTCCCAAGTTTACTGTACTGTGTTTCACAGAAACCTGGCTAAATTAATCCATTCTGGACTCTGCATTCCATCAGAGTGGCTTTCAACTTTACAGAGTGGACAGAGTATTGTGGACATCAGGGAAGAGTAAAGGATGTGGAATCTGCTTTTATAATATCAATGAAGGTTGGTCTAATGATGTAACAGAGTCAAGTAAAATGTGCTACCTTGACTTGTTTTGCGTTAATTGTAGAACGTTTTATTCACCTCAGGAGTTCTCTTCATTTATTATGGTCACTATTTACATTCCACCTCAAGCCTGTGTGAGGGCTGCACTACAAAAACTTTTTGATCAGATAATATGCTTGAAGCAGAATTATCCAAACTGCATTTTGATTATTCTGGAGGATTTTAATAACACAAATCTCAGCCATGAACTTCCTAAATTTACACAGCATATAAAGTGTCCTACCAGAGACAGGAACACACTGGATCATTGTTATGCAGCGTTAAAACATGCTTATCACGCTGTCCCCATGTGCGGCTTTTGGCTTTTCTGACCACTGTCTGATTCATTTACTTCAATCTATAAGAGCAAGTTAAAATCTGTTAAACCTGTGATCAGTACAGTGAGAAGGTTGACTACTGAGGCACAGCTGAGGCTGTAAGCCTGCTTTGATTGTACAGACTGGGGTGTCTTTGAAGATTCTGCTGCTAACATGCATGAACTGGCAGACACAGTAACCTCTTATGTTAGCTTCTGTGAAGATATATGGGTCTCCACTAAAACCTGGTTAAAATTTAACAACAGCAAACCCTGGTTTACTGCAGCTTCGTCAAGCCAACGAAGATGCCTATATTTTTATTTATTTATTTTGTTTATTTTACATTTGTTTACTGGGGTAGTCTGACCGGACACAGGTCCATTTTCAGCAGAGGCCTGGGGAGAAAAGCTCCAGAATACAATACAGTGTAATCAATACAAGCTCCAAAATACAATACAGTGTAATAAAATACAATACATGAGAACATATGTCTAAGTATACATTAAAGTCGAAGTTAAGAAGATCTAAAAGTAGACAATTTGTAAAATGACTAAGCAAACATTGAAAAATCACTTTTTTAAAAACTCTAAATTTTTTTATTTTTTTGCATAAAATGCCAGTAAAAGGCATCGGTCTGGTGATAATGATCTTACTGTAAGATTTTGCCAGTATTTAGCATGGTAAATACGGCAGGTAAAAGAAAAAAAAAACTTTCCATGAGAAAAACTAGTGACCTTTATCAGAACCTTAGCAACAGTGTAATGGTAGAGATTAATCTGGGGCATATAGAACACTTTTTAGACAGGCAAGGAACACACTGGCAATCAAAGTGGCTAAAAAGAACTATTTTGAAAAGTGAAAAAAACTAGCTAAGTTTGGGATACTGGCTAAGGCTCTTGCCACCCCAATAGTGCCTTTTTTAAGGCAAGGTTCAAAGGACAAAACCACCACCATAACAGGTACAAGCAAGCAAAATCTGAGGATAATGCTACTGAATACTAGAAGTCTAAACTTCAAAATGCACTCACTCGAGGCACTCCTTAAAATGGAGAACATCGACATCTATGCAGTGACAGAGACCTGGTTCAAAGCTCCAGAGAGCACCTCTGCACTACCAGGCAATAATTCATACCACGCTTTTCGGCCACCTAACCTGGACCGAAGCACTAAAGGTGGAGGCGTGTCCATATTCATTAAGGATATCTACACCTCCAGGCTAGTTGCACAGCATAATGCATCTGAGATTATCCAAGTGCAACTAACTCACTTGGAAAGGCTCACCCAGACTCTGCTACACTTTGCTGTGAGGGGAAAGGTTGGTTTGCTTTTTATTTGTTGTATTTTGCATTAGTTTATTACCTATTTATATTTTGAGTGCTGTGATTTGTTTTCTTTACCTTGTGTTTTGCTTGTGTTCTGCTTTTAACTGCATATTAAAACTTCAAAATACCCCACAGCTCTGTCTCTTGTGAGTCAGGCAGAAATTTTTCCCCACTCCCCCACCCTGTCACTGTTGTGTTCTTAAATACCACTGTCTTTCTAGTTGCCTGCCTCTTATGTGAATTTGACCATATATCTCATTTCCTCTCTGCTTTCACTGGCTTGTGTGAGTAAGCACAAAATTATCATTTTGTGAAATCACTCCCCTTCAACTATTTAAATTTAATGTCCATTCTACTGTATTCCATAGTACCGGAATACAAAAGTGATCACCCCCTTTCAATCTATCTTGCTGTTTTAAAAATAGTGACTCTCCACTAAAACGTAACTTTTTAGACAGGTAAAACTTAAGTTACCTACTTTCACATCTAACTTCTTTAGTGCACACTGCAGTGTTTAGGATAAACCATTTTATTTTCATCTTACCTTTAAGCATCCCTGTGACTAGCACTTGCTCTAATACCTGCTGGAAAGCACTAGGAAGCCTTAAACTGATACAAGCACTCAACTCTCCTTATTAATAAGGAGAAATTAATCATAGGCACTAAACAGCCTATAATTGCAAAGTACCTTGCTAAGTTAAGGGAAAACAGCTCCTGTACTTTTCAAAAAAACACCAAACCAGGCATGTCCATGGGTCAGCTTCTGTTGATTTCTCCTGTCCACCTGGTGAATCTGGGCATACTGGGGCAATGCAGCAATTTCCTCATGTACACAGACAACCCTCTCCTCCTACTACCTAACACTACAACCTGTGAGCGATACACTTACATAGCTAAACTGGAAGCAAAGCTCTCTCCAGCCAAGATTGTGCTAGACAGTCAAGAGGAGAAGGTTAACACCTGCACTACACCTCAAGCAACACACAGCCCTTGAAAACTCACACCACCAACACCCACATATAGCAACACTAAATCCACATATGCAGAGGCCCTTAACTGTAACCTACCCAAGCAACAAGGACCTCCAAAGCTGAAAGGCAAACAAACACCAATCACAACCAAAGTGTCACATAGCTCACAACACCAGTGTGCCACCCAGCAAGACTAAGGCAAGACAAAGTACCTAACACTTTAGTCATAGGTGACTCTAAAGTCAGGCACACTTATGTTCCACTCACCAGGCTGAACAAGGAGAAAATTACAGTGAGCTGCCTGTTGGGTGCCAGGATCAGCCACATAACTCATGCACTCAAGTCACTCCACAACAAGTACAAAAATGACTCTGTCATTGTCCATGTTGGAGACGTACCTCCCTGGACTACATGAAAAGAGACATGGAAGAGCTCTCGGATCATGTGGCCCAGGCAGGTATGACCCTAGCCCTGAGTAGCATCCTGCCTTCACCCAGAATGATACCACAATACAAGGGCAAAATGATTGACTTCAACAATTGGCTAAGCTTCTGGTGTCATTCAAAGGGGACCCAGTATCTGTCTGCCTGGGACGACATGATTGACAGACCACGATGCTTTGCCAGAGATGGTCTGCACCTGTCACCCCTGGGATTCAGGTTACTGGCAAAGGCTCTTGCCACCCCTATAGTGCCTTTTTATAGGCAAAGTTCAAAGGACAAAACCACCACCATAACAGGTACAAGCATGCAAAATCTGAAGGTAATGCTACTCAATGCTAGAAGTCTAAACCTCAAAATGCACTCTCTCGAGGCACTCCTAAAAATGGAGAACATCGATATCTGTGCAGTAACTGAGACCTGGTTCAAGGCTCCAGAGAGCACCCCTGCAATACCAGGCTACAACTCTTACCACACTTTTCGGCCACCAAACCAGGATCGAAACACTAAAGGTGGAGGAGTGTCCATATTCACCAAAGATATTAACACCACCAGGTTAGTTTCCCAACACAATGCGTCTGAAATTCTCCAGGTGCAACTGCCACTAGGTAAGACTGAAATCCAAACTGTAGCTTGCTACAGATCCCCCACCATGCCCCAAGATTCTCACTACACCTTTCTAAACATACTGGAAAATATTAAAATACAACCAAACACCCTAATGCTGGGTGATTTCAACTACCCTGCCATTAACTGGGAAAACTACTTGTGTACCAACCCCTTTGCCCAACGGTTCTTGGAATTCATAAATTCCAATACCCTGGATCAACTAATCCATAGTTCCTCCAGGGGCTCCAATATCCTAGACCTGGTCATTACCAACATGGGAAATCGATGCTCCAACACCTATGGTCTCCCCCCTCATTGGTCAGATCTGACCATAAGCTAATCACCCTTAACATCCACATCCCACCCTCACCCCTAGTAAGGAAACCTCCAATAAAAACTTCTCCAAAGCCAAATTCATGCTACTCAAGTCAGAAGTTACAAACTTTATGACACCCATGCAGACGGGAACTGAAAGTTTGACTGCCGAGTCCTACACTAAGGCACTGTACGAGCACATCCACTCATGCATGAATCGTGCCATCCCAAATAGAACCAATATGCTCTCCTCCAAAAAAAGGAAGCCGATCTGGTGGTCCCCTGCCATAAACAAACTTTACAACAAAAGAAAGAAACTGTTGAAGAAAAGAGGAAAATCCCAGGATGCAAAAAATCCCCTTACCAGCCTCAGTAAGAAGCTGAGATCCCTCATAAAATCCTCCAAAGCTAATTATGAAAATAAAATTGCCAAAGATTCCAAAGACAACCACAAGGCATTCTATAACTATGTCAAAAATCTAAATGGCAATGCTCATCATATCTGCTCTGAGCTACAACAGAATGGTATTAAATATACTGATACCAAGGATATTGCCAATATCCTGGCAGATCGATTCAGTGCCAACTTCACCCCCCCCCCTCTCACCCCCTAAATGGCCCATCTCAATACTGGAAGATTGCCAAATTCCGGTAATAACGGCCACACAGGTAAAAAACACACTCTCCAAAGCTACGAATACAGCATCCATGGGACCAGATGACATCCCGGGCTGTGTACTACATGAACTGCAATATGAAATGGCACCTCACCTAAGTGTCATGTTTAATCATAGCCTCACCTCAGGCTTCATGCCTACTGAGTGGCGCACAGCTACAGTTATCCCACTCCACAAGGGGGGATACACCTTGGATCCCAGGAACTACCACCCCATCAGTCTGACGAGCCTGATCTGCAAGGCCATGGAATGTATTATTATGGAACTTATAAACAAAGACATTGGAAACCTTAAAACACTGGACCCCACCCAGTTTAGGTTCGTGAAGGGCTGATTTTGCCTCCTGAACCTGACTGACTTCTTCAAATCAGTTTCCAGAGCTGTGGATGAGGGTAAGGCAATCCACACAGCCTATCTGGACCTCGCTAAGGCCTTTGACACCACCCCCCACTCTGGAATCATAGATAAACCTACTAAGTTGGGCATTAATCCCTACATCACTTGATGGGTTGCCAACTGGCTTACTGACAGAACCCAAACTGTAAAAGTAGCTGACTCCAAATCCAGCTCCAGACAAGTGACAAGTGGAGTAGTACCAAAACAAAACCGGGAAGGAACAACGCTACAGCACAAAACAGAAAATTAAGCATTTTTCATTTATTTCAGTAAAAAAACTTCTTCAGATCCAAGTGGAGTACCTCAGGGTTCAATCCTGGACCTCTCTTGTTTGGCATCTACTTCTCTGAAGTACAGACCAACACTAAGGGACTCTGGCTAACAAAGTTCGCAGATGACTGCAAACTGGGAGCCATTATTGAATCCCCAAATGATGTTGATGCTCTACAAAAGGGCCTTACAGAAACAGATGCTTGGTGTCAGAGCCATGGGCTCAAGCTCAATGCCAAGAAATGTATAGTTATCCCCTTTGGGAAAAAAACATGTAACCGTGAATTACCACATAAGTGGCAGTGCACTAAACACCGAAAGTGTGATAAGAGACTTAGGGACACAGGGACACAGGTGGACAGTGGTCTCACCTTCAATAACCACATTGCCACAACAGCCAGGAAATCCTTCTATGTGGCACACGTCACTAAGGGCTTTTCATCCAGGAAAAAGGAGGTCATTGTCCAACTGTATTCATCCCTCATTAGACCCATTATAGAATACAATGTCCCATTTGGTATGTACCTCTCAAGACATCTGCAACAACTGGAAAGGCCGCAGAAATACCTCACTAAAAGAATTAGAATCCTAAAGCAGATGCCCTATGCTGACCACCTTAAAAAACTCCAGGTATACTCTGTCGCATATCGTCTACTCTGAGGCGATCTCTGCTTAACATACAAGGCCATGTCAAACCCAGAGCTGTTGAACATGCTACACTTAAAGAAATCCCAATCCCTCAGAGCCACATGCTCCAAGGATCTAAACCTTGTCATCACAATAAACAAAACATGCTGGAGGGATAAGTTCCTGACCCAGAGACTCCCCAGACTCTGGAATAGACTGCCCATCCATGTCAAGCAGAGCACCTCTTTGGCCCTCTACAAAAGGAACCTTGATGACTGGATGGGAGGAAGGAAATTCACCCCAGGGATCATGTCAGTGGCTCTGCTAGACAGGGGTCCAGGGAAGTAAATAGTGTGGGAAGAAATAGCCAGGGAATTGTTATGGTTAGGCTTGTATAGGCCCTAGGGCCGATAGCCTAGTACCAACCTATGAACCTATGAACTCTGGGCAAGACCGCAATCCAAATTGTAGCTTGCTACAGACCCCCCACCATGCCCAAGGATTCCCACTCCCCATTTCTTGATACACTGGAAAATATTAGGGTACAACCCAACACCCTGATAATGGGCAATTTCAACTACCCCACCATTAACTGGGACAACTACTCATGTACCAACTCTTTTGCTCAACGTTTTCTGGAATTCATAAATTCCAATGCCTTGGATCAACTTATTCACTCCACTCCCACCAGGGGCAGCAATATCCTAGACCTGGTCATTACCAACACGGGCAACCGGTGTTCCACACCAGAGGTCAATTCCTCGTTGGTCAGATTCGAATTAGCCTAGACATCCACATCCCACCCCCACCCCCCATTAGGGAAACCACCGTAAAAAATTTCTCCAAAGCCAACTTCACACATCTTAAGACAGAAGTGGCAAACTTTATGACACCCATGCAGATGGACAATAGAGGTATGACTGCTGAATCCTACACAAATGCACTTTATAAGCACTTACACGAGTGCATGGATCATGCTACCCCTAACAAAACCAAGATGCTATCCTCCAAAAAAAGGAAGCCAATCTGGTGGTCCTCTGCCATAAACAAACTCTACAACAGCGTAAAATCCCATGATTGGAGGGGCTCCGTGGTCAGCCTCAGTAAGAACCTGAGATCCCTCATAAAATCCTCCAAAGCTAATTATGAAAACAAAATTGCCACTGATTCTAAAGACAACCACAAAGCATTCTATAGCTATGTCAAGAATCTCAATGGCAACACTCAGATCTGCTCTGAGTTACAGCACAATGGCACTAAATATACAGAACCAACTGATATTGCCAACAACCTGGCAGATAGGTTCAGTGCTAACCTTACTCACCCCCTAGAAGGCCCATCTCTATACTGGAAGAATGCAATCACGGCTACACACATAAAAAACACACTCTCCAAAGCCAAGAACACAGCATCCATGGGACCTGACAATATCCCAGGCTGTGTTCTATACAAATTACAGAACAAACTGGCACCCCACCTAAGTACCATGTTCAGTCATAGCCTCACCTCAGGCTTTGTGCCCACTGAATGGTGCACTGCAATGGTTATCCCACTCCACAAAGGGGGAGCCACAACGGACCCCGGGAACTACCGTCCCATTAGCCTGATGAGCCTGGTCTGCAAGGCCATGGAGCGTATCATCATGGAACTCATAAACAAAGACATTGGTAATCTCCAAACTCTGGACCCCACCCAGTTCGGGTTTGTAAAAGGCAGATCATGTCTCCTAAACCTGATAGACTTCTTTGAAGCAGTCACCAAAGCCATAGATGAGGGTAAGGTGGTTCACACAGCCTATCTAGATCTCGCCAAGGCTTTTGACACCATCCCCCACTCTGGAATTATAGATAAACTCACTAAACTAGGTATAAATCCCTATGTCACAAGATGGGTTGCCAACTGGCTCACGGACCGAACCCACACTGTGAAAGTAGCAGACTCCAAATCCGACTTCAGACCAGTGACAAATGGAGTACCACAGGGTTCAGTCCTGGGTCCTCTCCTGTTTGGTATCTACTTCTCTGAAGTACAGGCTAACACAGAAGGTCTTTGGCTAATGAAGTTTGCAGATGACTGCAAACTGGGAGCCATAATCAAAACTCCTAACGATGTGGACATCCTACAAAAGGGCCTCACTGAGACAGATGCCTGGTGTCAAAGCCATGGCCTGAAGCTCAATGCCAAAAAGTGCATTGTCATCCCCTTTGGTAAAAACTCTGTACCCATGAACTACCACCTAGGTGGTAGTCTACTTAACACTGAAAGTCTGATAAGAGACCTTGAGACACAGGTGGACAGTAGTCTCTCCTTTGATAATCACATCGCCACAGTGGTCAGGAAATCCTTCTACGTGGCACACCTCATCACAAAAGGTTTCTCATCCAGAAAAAAAGAGGTCATTGTTCCCCTCTACTCATCACTCATTAGACCCATTATAGAGTACAGCGCCCCTTTTGGTATCTACCTCACAAGACATCTACAACAACTGGACAGGCCACAGAAATACCTCACAAAGAGGATTACTGGCCTCAAACAGATGCCCTATGCAGACCATCTCAAAAAAACTCCAGCTTTACTCTGTCGCATATCGCTTACGCAGAGGCGATCTCTGCTTAACGTACAAGGCCATGTCAAACCCAGAGCTGTTAGACATGCTCCACTTAAAGAAATCCCAATCCCTTCGAGCTACATGCTGTACAGACCTAAACCTTGTCACCACAATAAACAGAACATGCTGGAGGGATAGATCCCTGTCCCAGAGACTTCCCATACTCTGGAACAGACTACCTATCTATGTCAAACAGAACTCCTCATTAGCACTCTTCAAGAAAAATCTTGATGATTGAATGGGAAATAAGAAATTCACCCCAGGGATCACTTCTTTGGCACTGCTCGACAGGGGCACAAGAAAATAATTTTCTTGGGTGGAGAAAGCCAGGGTACCTTTTTGGCTAGGCTTATATAGGCCATAGGGCCAATAGCCTAGTACCTACCTATGAACAGCTTCTAGCCAATAATCCTACATCAGTGTGGAAAGGTCTAGAAAATATTACAAACTACAGGAAACCATCCCCCTACATTGCAACTAATTACCGGCTGGCTGATGTCTTAAATGCTTTTTACTGCAGGTTTGATAAGCCTGAGGCTACAAATGACACTGTTACCAGCTCTGTCAGTATTCAGACTTGTATGACCCTCTCTTCCACACATTCTCAAATTCAAAGACAGCAATTTAAGAAAGCAGCTGGTCCAGATGGGGTTTCACCCTTCTGTTTAAAAACATGTGCTGCTCAACCGGCTTCTGTTTTTACTCAGATTTTTAATAAATCATTAAAGCTGTGTGAATTCCCCTTATGTTTCAAACAAACCACAATCATTCCAGTGCCTAAAAAATCCACCATAACAGGACTGAATGACTACAGGCCTGTTGCTTTGACATCGGTGGTCATGAAGACTTTTGAGAGGCTGGTGTTAGCTCACTTGAAAGATATTACAGCTCCCTCATTAGACCACCTTCAGTTTGCTTATTGAGAAAACCGGTCAGTGGATTATGCAGTTAATATGGGCCTGCACTATAGATTGCAACATCTTGACAACCCAGCGACATATGCAAGGATTCTGTTTGTGGACTTCAGCTCTGCATTTAACACAATCATTCCAGAACTTCTTCACTTGGACCTCTCCCAGCTTTCTGTTCCTGCTTCCACCTGTCAATGGATCACATATTTTCTAACCAATAGGAAACAGCAGGTGAAACTGGGGAAATTTACATCTAGCTATCACACGATCAATACACATCACCCCCCCCCCCCAGGGATGTGTGCTCTCCCCACTGCTATATCTCCCTCTACACTAATGACTGCACCTCTAAGGACCCCTCTGTCAAACTTATTAAATACGAAGACAATGCAACTATCATCAGGCTCATCAGGAATGGTGATGAATCTGCATACAGATAGGAGGTTGAGCAGCTGGCCTTTTGGTGTAGTCAGAATAATCTGGAAATGAACACTCTTAAAACTGTGGAGATGGCAGTGGATTTCAGGAGTGGTACTACAATATTATCCCCCATCTTTATATTTAATACTGCTGTGTCAATTGTGAAATCCTTCAAGTTTTTGGGATCTATAATCTCCTGGGACTTGAAGTGTGAGACCAATGTAGGGCCCAGCATAAAAAAGGCACAAAAGCAAATGTACTTTTTGCGACAGCCGAGGAAGTTCAACCTCGCACAGGAACTGTTGATTCAGTTCTATACAGCAGTCATTAAGTCTGTTCTCAGCTCATCCATAACAGTGTGGTTTGGATCTCTGTCTAATCATGACAAAAATAGGTTAGATCGAATAGTCAGGTCTGCTGAAAATACCATTGGTGCTAGTTTGCCCACCTTACAGAACCTGTACTATTCCAGAGTCATGAAAAGGGCAGGGAAGATCATCACTGACCCTTCACATCTAGGCCACCATCTTTTTGAACTATTACCACCTGCCAGGCGTTATAGATTAATATGCACCAAAACAAGCAGATATAAGAACAGTTTTTTTCCACAGGCCATCAAGTTCATAAATGGTTAACTCAGCTTATTAGTTTGGAGTATTCTTTTTTCGAAGCCTCCGAAGACCCTGCAGTATTGTTTACATATTGTTAACACTTGTTTCTTTCAGAGTTTATTTCAGTATTTCTTACACCGAGTTGCTTTTTGCGCCATGTATGTGTATGTATACTTACTTGTTTGCCTTGTTCTTAGTAGTTCTACGTATATGGTGTATGTAATTCATACTAGGAGAGTCACTGAAACCAGAGTCGGATTCCTTGTATGCGTGTAACTTGACCAAAAAACGTGATTCTGATTCTCATTCTAAAAGTGATTGCATGATATGAGATTCTGATGACGTCTCATTTTCTGGGACAGACGTGCTCAATCTAGCTGACTAAAGCTCTGGTTCTGCAGTTAGTGGCGTGTTGCCTTTGCTGGTATTCTTGTTTATGTGCCTACAGTCCTCTTCTCTTCTCTTTTTTTTTTGCTAAAATTAAATATAATGAGCCCAACATTTAAAACTGAAGACTGTTAAGAAAGAAAATGTGAACTCTTAACTTTTAATTCCTTCAGTGATAGCAGACAGAACTTTCTCTCTAAGCCTGTCAAACAGGAAATACAGGAGCTTCTCCTGAGGAATAGAGAAATATTTCTAGAATTTAACAGGGATAACGACACTTATTAAGTTCCATATAGAACATTTCCAGGGGAGAAGGTCAGCTCAAGGCTCTAAAAGGCAGCAGAGGTACAAAACAAACTGTGAGAGAAGAGATAAAAAATATGTTTAAATTAGGGATATTATTGAAAAGTCCAGTACTGATGGGCATAAACCCACTGTACTGGTTACAAACGCAGACAGCACAGTTCAGTGCTGCAATAATTTTTAGGAAAATTAATAATATTTCTAAATGCAACACCTACCTTGTGCCTAGGGTGGATGAGCTGATGGACAGATTGACAAAATATGAGTTTTTTGACACCTTAGGCCCACAAAGGGATATTGGTAAATTCCCTTAACAGGCAAGGCTAAAGAGAAAAGATCTTTCTCCATGGCTGATGGGTTGTTTCAGCATACAGTTTTACCATTTGGTCTCCAGAAGGATTCAGCAATGTTCCAAATGCTGGTGGGCAGAGTTCTTAAACCTCATCAGAATTATGCAGCAGCTCACATGGATAACATCTCATGCAGTCAGAAGAGTGCGATTCCCACATATCCAAAGTGCAGGTGACGCTTAGCTAACTGAAGCAAGCAGGGCCTACTGTTAATACCTATAAGTGACTGAGGTGTGATACCTCAGATATGTAATAAGAAGAGATGTAAGATTCACTTGGCCGTTATCAGGGATTTACCCTTTCCCCAATGTAGAGTGACTCGGAGTTGGTATATTTAGTTAGGGGGGGGGGGCAAAGGACCTCACTAGATTTAGGTTGAAAAGTTAATTTTATTTCCGGATGGCCTAGCAAATTCTTTCCCAAGGAAAGAATTCATGTATATGGCTGTTTGCGATTTTGAAACTTCAATGCTTAGGTGTCGATTATTAAGCATTCAACAGCCTATGCTGTCGAAGAAATAATATAGACCCTGTAATAAAGCCTCAATAGTAAAACTTTGAATCTGCTAGAGACCGGCCCATTCCCTAATCAAGAAGCAAGTAAGGTCCTTTCTAGCATTGACATGGTACTATTGGAAATTTATTACAACGTTTTCCTCTGTAACTTGCCCCCTTACCAACCTCAGAAAAACAAGATTGCTGGAGCAGGTCAGGTGGACCCTTGATTGCAGAAGGGGAACATAATTACTTCAATAAAAGAAGATGACACATTTCTCAAAGATGATCAATAGAAAGCACCTACTCAGTGTGGTAGTGATATTCTTACCTTTAACCTTGTATGCCAAACCCACCTTAATAAAGTCTTTGCCTCATAAACACAAGGTGCATGTACAGGATTTGATTCTGACGTTCGGTTATAGGCTAGGTTTAAAATGGCCCTTCAGGGCAGCCAGCCTAGTATTCACCTATGCACCCTATGATCCTATAAATACAATATCATGAGACTTGGCAAAAAAAGACAAATTATGATTACAAAATAAATGGTCAGAAGATTATACAAAATACTGCGGTGGTGGTGCTGCGGTAGCATTGTCGCCTCACAGTTAGACGTTGCACATTCGATTCTCAGTTAGAGCATCTTCTGTGTGTCGACATGCACGAATAGGCGTTCCTTCATTGAAGGTTGTGCGTTAGGCCCGGCAAGCCAGCACGTAAAAATCTACTGCCAATCATTAGCGAACCGGAGTTCCGCTGTGGCGACCCCTAACCAGGAAAAGCCGAAAGACAGTTATACCATCAATAAAAACGAAGGGACAATGACAGAGAACAAATTAAACTTTGACCAGTGTGCATGCTCTCAAGACAGAAAAGCTTATTGTGTGCCCATCTAAGTGCAAAGGACATGAGTAGTCAAGACCAGTGGGATACTTGTACTGATTTATACTGCACTGATCTGACCATCTGACCATTACTGAATACAGTGAGCCTTCAAACAAGCTCCCAGAAAGGACTAGAAAAGGTACAATATTTGTTTACTATAGCAAAGTCATAGGCTGGAAAATCTGAACAATTCATAAAGGCTTCAGAAAATTATATTAAATTCTTTTTTTTTCTTTACTATGACACCTAATGGTGACCTCAGGATGATCTGCAAAGAAATGCATGATATCTGTACCAGTCTGAAAGTCTATGGCTGAAATACATAACTGGGGAAGGTAACATCAGATTGCAAGATATAACACCATTACTTGGCCAGCACAGTCATTGCACTCAGGTGAGATTCAGGTACAGTAGTGGTTATACTGGCAGCCATCAATGTTTTGCATTAAGACCCTAACCACTCCCCTTAATAGCTGATATAAGTATCTGCATCAAAGTAAGCCATTCCCTACCCATCCTTTATTTGTGTATGTGTTACCAAACACACAGATGCACACTCAATCTCTCTCTCTCTCTCTCTCTCTCTCTCTCTCTCTGGAAGGATACCATTCCCAGCTTCGGATCTCCAAGCCTATGCCCTATGCCACCGGCCTTGCCCTTACAGCATCTCACAAGTATTCACAGATGTTGTTGTATCTATCTGACTAGAAGTCCCTTTTTCCTCTCCCTCAGTATAGGCGAGTCTCTGGCAACTCACTGCCCCCACCCACTGATGTTCTGCAATTGTCTCCCTCTTCGGTTGCTGACAGATCTTTCCCTCATTGGTAAGGGAAACTGTAGACCTATCCCACTTATATCGCTTAAAAAAAGAACATTCAGGTGCTTGGAATCAAGATTACTAATAGTATATTCGAAGACTTTATGCACGTCAGCTGTAACAGTGATAGTTCTTTTCTTTGCTCCTAAAATAATGTCATTATGGTCTCCCTCAGCATTCAATGTTTCTAAAGGTGCCTCTATTACTGCTGTAGTTGTAACCGCCAAACTCTCCTTATTCACATTTTTGTTCTCCGTGGACGCTATATTAACTTCCGTTCGTTTCTCTCTATCATTGACTGTGAAATTTACACTTGTGGGAGTGACCAAAGTACGTGTATGAGTGTCAAAGTCACGTGGCCAATTAAAGATATTCAGTTATAGTAGAGATGTTTCTTTATATACTGAAGTCATTAATAAACATTGGGATATCTTAGTTACAGATGAACATGTCAGGTATATAGTAGGTAATAAACCACAATTTTCATTTAGAAATAAGAGATCTTTGAAAAACAGGTTATGTAATAACAAACAAGATAATGTGTTACAATCAACAGTTGGCACACAACCATGTGGGCATTGTAAATATTGTAAGTATATTTCGACTGATAGTTCTTTTAAACATCCAGATACTGGTGAGTCTTTTGGTATCAGGGTCCAAGCCTCATGTGACACCTGCCATGTGATTGATTTAGCTACCTGCTGTGTATGCCATAAGTTTTATGTAGGTAAAACTGATTGTAGTCTTAGAGAAAGGATAAGGGAACATCTTTATAATATTAAGAAAGTGAATGTTATAAATGCCTTAGCTAAGCATGTTAATAGTACAGACTCACAGCATATATTTAATTTTAGAGTGTTGGGTAGAAATTATATAAATATTAGGCATGGTAATATCAGGGCTAGAACAGAAGAAATAGAGGCACAGTGGATAGTTAGACTTAGAGCCAATTTTGGGCATGGACTTAATGAATATATACCATTGAAACCTATGTTGCAAAAGAGACTGTTAAATAGGTAAAACAATGATGCAAAACGTTTATCATTTTTATTCTGTGCTGTTTTTACTTTAAGAAGCATTGCTTTTAACTTTTAATTGGTGTCATGTGATTTTTAATGGTTATATAAGGTGTGTCTTTTAGAGTTCATTTTGTATGCACCTGATGAAGCTATTGTGAAAGCACTTGTGCTGAATAAAATAGAGCTGCTCAACATTTTTGTTTTATGGTTGGTCCTTCATGCCAGTAGGAGAACTTTATGCTGTTTGGATTATTTGGAGCCAGACCTTTGCTATTGTTTATATATATATATATATATATATATATATATATATATATATATATATATATATATATATATATATATATATAAAAAAACTAACTAGGAAAATGTCCATAGAAAATATATATAACAAAATACAACCATTAACATATAAAATATAGGCAGTCATGTAAATGTCCTACATCTAAAAACATATTTATTCTAGCCATTTAACATTCATAGTGTCAGTGAAGCCAGCACTACCAGGTTATACCTCATACCATGCTTTTCGGCCCCAAAACTTGGACCAAACCACAAAAGGAGGGGGAGTATCAATATTCATCAAAGATACCCACACCTCCATGTTGGTGGCACAGCACAAAGCATCAGAGACTATCCATGTGCAACTAACAGTGGGTAAAACTGCCTTCCAGTTTATAGCCTGCTACAGACCACCCTCCCAAACCCAGGAACCCCACTCGGCCTTCCTGAGAACACTGGAAAATATGAAGGTCTCTCCAAACACCATTATATTGGGCGACTTCAACTACCCAAACATAGACTGGGAGCATTACTTTAACTCCAACACCCTAGCCCAAAGGTTCCTAGAATTTATAAACTCAAATGCTATGGAACAACTTGTTACCACTCCCACAAGAAGGGAAAACATACTGGACCTGATCATCACCAACATTGGGACTCTATGCTCCAGACCAGAAGTGTATCCCTCACTGGTAAGATCAGACCATAAACTAATCTCACTGGATATTCACATCCCGACCCCACCCCCTGCCCAGAAAACCACAGTGAAAAACTTCTCTAAAGCAAATTTCACACTCCTCAAAACCAAGGTGGAATCCTTCAAAGTACCCAGGCCTGTGGAAAATACGGCCCAGATCGCAGAATCCTTTATAAACGCATTCTATGAACACCTTCAGGAATGCATGGATCATGCAATCCCAAATAAAACCAAGACCCAGTCCTCCAAAGGCAGACGTCCTGTCTGGTGGACAACAGCCATAAACAAACTATACAATAGAAGGAGGAAGCTACTACATGATAGAGCAAAATCCCAAAAAGAGAAGGCATCTCTGATCAGTATTAGCAAAAAAGTACGGGCACTCATAAAATCGTGTAAGGCCAGCTTTGAGAGAAAAATTGCACAGGACACTAAGGATAATCACAAGGCTTTCTTTAGTTATGTTAGGAACCTGGGTGGGAATTCCTAGATATGCTCAGAATTAGTCCAAAATGACAAAAAATACACCGAACCAACAGACATTGCCAACATCCTAGCTGACAGGTTCAGCGCAAACTTCTCCCTCCCTTCCCCACCAAAAGGGCAAATATCTATCCCAGCAGAGTGCTGCCCTCCTGACAACTCAGATGCTCAGGTAAGAGCCGCCCTCTCCAAAGCAAAAAACACAGCATCAGTGGGACCAGACGGTGTCCCGGGCTGCATCCTACATGAACTCCAAGAAGAGCTAAACCCAAACATAAAACTACTGTTCAATCTCAGCCTTACTACAGGATATGTACCCAAAGAGTGGCATACAGCAACAGTGGTCCCTCTCCACAAAGGTGGTGCCTCAATGGATCCTGGAAACTATCGCCCCATAAGCCTGACTAGCTTGGTCTGCAAAGCTATGGAAAGGATCATCATGGACCTCATAAATAAAGATATTGGGGACCTACAGACACTAGATACTACCCAGTTCAGCTTTGTTAAGGGCAGATCCTGCCTCTTAAACCTGGTCAATTTCTTTGAAACAGTCACCAAGTCCATTGACGAGGGGAAGGTGGTCCACACAGCCTACCTGGACCTTGCAAAAGCCTTCGATACAATACCCCACTCGGGCATTATAGATAAGCTCACCAGCTTAAATATAAACCTCTATGTCACTAGATGGGTTGCAAACTGGCTCAAGGACAGAACCCACATGGTTAGAATTGCTGGAGCCATGTCAGACTCCACACCAGTTACAAGTGGCATCCCACAAGGCTCAGTCCTGGGACCTCTCTTGTTCGGTATATATTTCTCGGAGGTACAGGCCAACACGGAAGGACTGTGGCTGACCAAGTTCGCAGATGACTGCAAACTGGGCACCATAATCGACTCTCCAGCCGACACAAGCATCCTCCAAAAGGGCCTCATAGAAACAGACAACTGGTGCCAGAGCCATGGCCTCAAGCTAAACGCCAAAAAGTGTATAGTAATCCCCTTTGGCAAAAGCAAAGTGCCCACAAATTACTACATAGGTGATAATCCATTAAGTACAGAAGAAGTGATTAGGGACCTGGGGACCCAAGTTGATAGCAATCTCTCATTTGACAACCACATGGCCAAAGTGGTTAGAAGAACATTTTATATAGCCCACCTAATCATGAAGGGATTCACATCTAGATCAAGGGAGGTCATCGTGCCTCTTTACTCATCCCTCATCAGGCCCATAATTGAGTACAATGCCCCTTTTGGGATGTACCTTACCAGACACCTGCAGCAACTGGAAAGACCCCAAAAGTACCTCACCAAGAGGATCAAAGGGCTCAAACAGATGCCATATGCTGCCCGGTTAAAGAAACTCCAGCTCTACTCAGTGGCATACCGCCTGCTCAGAGGCGATCTGTGCCTGACGTATAAAGCCATGTCCAACCCAGAATTAATGGACATGCTGCACCTCAGAAAATCCAAATCCCATCGAGCTACGCGCTCGAGAGACTTGAACCTCAGCACTTAAATAAACAGGACATGCTGGAGGGACAGATTCATAACCCAGAGGCTCCCTTCACTCTGGAATAAAATCCCAGTCCAGGTTAGGCAGAGTCCCTCATTGACTCTCTTCAAGAGGAATCTTGATGAGTGGATGGGAGATCGTAGGATTACCCCGGGTATCACTTCTGTGTCAGTGTTAGACAGAGGCACAGTATACTAACCTCAAAAAAGGGCATAGAAAAATTAATTTAAAATGGGTGGCGAAAGCCAAACACACTCTGGCTAGGCTTATAAATGCCCTAGGGCAGATAGCCTAGTATGAACCTATGAATACCATAAAATCTACTATTCCATATAAAAACTTCATATTTGTATATAAAAAACATGCATTCATGCATATGTACCAAGGTAATAAATAGGGGTCTGCCCATTAAAAATGACTAGTGAGTAAGGGGTCTATCTTTAAGGAAGGGTTTCAGTGAAACCCTATCATTCATGCTGTGTAACCTATCTGCTTGTAACCTCAGGATCCATCTAGCTTCCTGCTTCTCGGTCTGGTTCCTGACACCTAACCTAGCTGTTTTGTATATTAATTACATCACCGTAAACTGAAATCTGTGTGTTGTATTTGTGTGCATTACATGTCTTGCAAGAGCATTACTCTCATCTTTTCTACTGATGGCATAAGTATGTTCCCTCACATGCTCTCTCAGTGTTCTACCAGTTTTGCCAACATATAAGCAACTGTATTTCTGACATACAGCTAGATACATGAGATCCCTTGTCTTACAGTCTGCATATATCTTGAAAGAAAATACATGACCTGTGTCAGGGTGGACAGATTCCTTGCTCCCAGACATGAAACTACAATGGTTGCATGACCTACATGGAAACGTCCCTACAATGACAGATCTGGACCTATCCCTTCCAGTCTTCTCATAGCACAATATCCTTTTCAATGACTGAGCATTCCTGTATGTAAGATTCGGTGTATTCCTTGCTGCTTTTGTGACTTTACTGTCCAAAGTGAGTATGTGCCAAGTATTGTGAATGATGTCCTTAATCTTTCTACGATTGTTTGTGTAAGGTATCACTATCATATTGATATTACCAGTGCCTCTGGTCCCATTAGTCTCTGTACATAATCTCTCTCGATTCCTCTTAATGTATGGTTTACCTGTGGTGTCCCTTCTGGTCACAATCTCATCATGAATGTCATCAGATTCATGGCTATGGTACCCTCTCTCCTTAAATCCATTCTCTAAACTGTCTAACCTGAGCTGAAACAGAGAATCTTCACCGGTGAGCCTGGAGGCCCTCAGGGCCTGACCTTTAACTACATTTCGATAGATGTGTGTAGTGTGCATGCTTGTGCGATGTAACAATGCATTCTTCCTACAAGTCTTCCTAAACATGTCTGTCTTTATCCCTTCATCTTGCTTATATACTAACACATCTAGAAATTCTATCTCATTCTTGGACCAATTCCCTATAAAAGAGAAAAGTGGTGGTGCCATTTATATACTCTATGAAACTTTTCAAACTATCCTCCTCACCCCTCCAAACCAAAAAAACGTTATCAGCAAAGCATTTATAATATTTGATCTGAGTTGTGTACTGTGTATTCTGCATCACACAGGTATCCTCCCAATACGCCATTACCAAAATGGCATAGGAATTGGCACACAGAGCCCCCATCGCTACACCTTTCAGTTGTAGAAAATAGTTGTCATCATGTATAAAAACATTGTTTTTCAAAATGACATCCATGAGCATTGCAGATCTAATGATCAAATCTCTTGGCATACTTTTCTCTATCAGGAACAACCTCATGTATTCAACACCTGTTTCATTTGGTATACTAGTGAACAATGAAGTGACATCTGAAGTAACTAACAAATCAGAGGATATATCATCTTCTATTGTGACATACTCTGTCAGAGTTTCCAAAAAATTATTCTGATATGAGAAGAAATATCAAACTGATATAGGTGGCAGTATACTAAACACCGAAAGTGTGATAAGAGACTTAGGGACCCAGGTGGACAGTGGTCTCACCTTCAATAACCACATCGCCACAAAAGTCAGGAAATCCTTCTATGTGGCACACCTCATCACTAAGGGCTTTTCATCCAGAAAAAAGCAGGTCATTGTCCCACTGTACTCATCCCTCATTAGACCCATTATAGAATACAATACCTCGTTTGGTATGTACCTCTCAAGACATCTGCAACAACTGGAAAGGCCGCAGAAATACCTCACTAAAAGAATCACAGGCCTAAAGCAGATGCCCTATGCTGACCACCTTAAAAAGCTCCAGCTATACTCTGTTGCATATCATCTACTCAGAGGCGATCTCTGCTTAACATACAAGGCTATGTCAAACCCAGAGCTGTTGGACATGCAACACTTAAAGAAATCCCAATCCCTCAGAGCCACACGCTCCAGGGATCTATACCTTGTCATCACAATAAACAAAACATGCTGGAGGTATAGGTTCCTGACCCAGAGACTCCCCAGACTCTGAAATAAACTGCCCATACATGTCAAGCAGAATGTCTCTTTGGCCCTCATCAAAAGGAACCTTGACGATTGGATGGGAGAAAGGAAATTCACCCCAGGGATCACGTCAGTCGCCCTGCTAGACAGGGGTCCAGGGAAGTAAATAGTGTGGGAAGAAATAGCCAGGGAATTGTTATGGCTAGGCTTGTATAGGCCCTAGGGCTGACAGCCTAGTACCAACCTATGAACCCATGAATCAATTGAGGATAAAGCAATCCTGTTTCTTGAAGGTCAGTAGGTCATAAAATCGGCAAATGTACATATGAGCCTGTTTTCCTAGACTCCTTTCCCTCTCTAACAGTTGCTTGCTGTCTAAAATAAGAAAACTTCTTCCAGTATTGACTAGTTCCATGCCAGTGACACAGCTTTCTAACTTTCCTACAAAAACGTCTGCGTCCTCTCTTGTCCTCTCTTGTCCTCTCTTGTTCTCTCTTGTCCTCTTTTGTTCTTTGCACTTATTTATAACTTTTCTTTCCTGTCCAGTTTACTTCTTTATCTTAGCAAAACACTTGAAAACCTGTTGGAACATGGTCATCAAAATCTGTCATTTAAACTTTAAATAAAAAGAAAAGCAGACGCACATCTGGAACAAGTAATAACACCAAAGCAGTGCTATGTTGAGATAAATAAATGATTATTAACACCACAATGAAATACATTATCTCCCTGTTTCTGAAGGTAAAGTGCATTGTGATTTCTGTGCTACCTGTCAACACTCTAGAGAACTTCAAAAAAAAAAGAAAAAAATAGCTTCAGTCAGATAAAAGTTTTATTCACAAGCAACAACCAAAACTTTTATCCGACTGTCCAAGCTGTTTTTTCTTTCTTTTGGATTTGCCATTTTGTGTATAACCAGCTTATCCAGAGTCCTTGTTGTTTGCTGTTTACTCTACAGAACTTACCTTAAAGGTTACAATTTCCATTCCCAAGACATTAGAGTAGAAGGTCATTGTAGCATCAATATTCTTCACCGTCAGAACTAGGTGGTCTATTCTGTCAATTTTGAAAGGAGCTGAAGGCAAACTGTTGTCAGGTTGATGCCACATTGGAGCAGTTGAGCTCAGAAACTGTAACAGACAGTGAGCAGAAACATTATTAGCAGACAAGCTGTCCTCTCACACTTAGAGATGATGATATAGAAAAAGAGATACAAAATGGCTTTCATTTTATTTACCATATATTTTTTGTCCTTACCTTCTTGTTAGCCTTTAAACTGAAAGTCATACATTAATTTGTTAGCATATCTGAAGTTTTATCTACCCTATTTACAAGAATCAGAGGATGTACTTCTGACAGCACAGAAGAAATGCTCTGAACAGACCAGGTCACATTCTGCAGCAGTAAACACTGAACAGCTATTTGAATCAAATAATTTGTAAATGTAGATTGTGAATGTATTGGAGCCACTTTCTGACATTCTGGACAGGATGAAGACCTTTTTTTCTTATTTCATAGCTAATACTCAGACCTAACGTTTATTCATTCCCAAGTATATGACTATGTGCAGGTTTCATAACTTATGTTCTGTTAGCTTAGGTACATTAAAGTGGTGGACAATTTCTTCTTTATTCTTAATTGCCCTGTATAACAGATAATTGTTTAGTTCAACGTGTCCTTTATTATCTCCCACTATTACTTCTATAGTCGCTCATATTACATTACTGTCCACAACTGGCTTTTCTAATGCCTGGAGGCACTTTTTGATCTGCTGTTCCTGGACAGATGCCCACCCACTCAGTTCTTCGCACGAAGAGAAAAAAATAGGGGACTTCTTCCATTTTTAAATTTAAACAGTAGCAAATGGCTGAAGAACATTAATTTCTGTACCCAGATTCAGAAAAAAAAATGGATCTGCACTTCCCAATCTCACCCTCCCAACACCTTGTGTCTGCAGTGGCTGCCCCCTTTGTCCCACCCTTGCATCACTTCTGCCTGCAACCTTCTCCCAAAGCCATTGTTCATAACAATCACAAGATGCCACAAGTTTGTCACTTACCAAGTTGATTCTTCAGCGCTATCACACTTGAGCCCCATATCTCATCTACTTTCTCTCTAGTTTTGGGGCCTTTTCCTCACATTTTCCCTTTGCAGTTCAACCCCACTGCTATATCTGTACTACAGGGGTCTTTCTCCTTCAGCTGACACATACAGGGAAGGTCCTACACAAAGGAAGGTCCTGGTTGGTATAATGGTTAAGGTGCTTACCTTACAGACACAAGGTATGGGGTTCGATCTTCTGTTATCTATATATTTTACCCTCCTCCTCCATTTCTTTGCCTTAACTTTCCATCCTGCTCCTAACTGCCTCTTAATGCAAAATAACCCTAATTATTCTTTCTAACCCTTCCCCCTTTTTCCATCCTTTGTTCATTCACCCCATTCTGTCTTTCACTCAACCTCACAAAATTTAATTAACAGCCTTGTCCACTATGTTGCTATCTTCACAGCTCTAACTAGTAACTTCTAACATTCTGCAAGTATCCTCTTAATTCAGTCTTCCATGATGATAGTTTCTGCTCTTTACTTTCTTCACCATCCATTCTCTAGCAATATCAACACTTCAAATTAAAGACTTATAAAAATATCTCACCCTTTTTGTGCATCTTGTAGAACATACCTCTCCAAACCACTTCCATAGTTCTTTTACCTCCTGTTGAAAACACACACATGCACATCCACATATACACATATACGCTCACAGGTTTCCTCATCTACACCCCTCACACATCTCTTCAGGTTTAACTGACATCAGATACCACCTGTGTACATGTGAAGTAATGACATGCACAATGCATCATGGACCCATACCTTGTGACTACCATTCTGCCAGCTCTTCTGGAATCCGCTTCTCTGCCATCTGCTTACTTAAAAGATTTACAGATATTCCTAAGCTTCACTTCTAATTCTGATTAACTTAGCTTCTAGTGTCAGTCCAAGGGGATCCAATATCTGTCAGCCTTGGAAGACATGGCCCACAGGCCATGCTGCTTTGCTAGAGATGGCCTGCACCTGTCTCCTCTAGGCTTTCTGATACTGGCAAAGGCTTTAACCATCTCTAGTGTGCCTGTTTTTAAGCACTGTTATCAGGGGGACCAGGCAACAATCAAGGTTGCCTTTTACACAATTTCAAACATGACCTAGCAGACCCACTTGGATCCCTGTTTAACCACTGCCTGTGAACTGGCTATGTTCCAGCGGAATGGAGGACAGCAACAGTAATTTCTTTGCACAAAGGGGGACCATCAACTGACCTTGGGAATTATAGGCCCATAACCTTGCTTGACTGGCCTCCTCTGTAAGGCCATGGAAGAAATCATTATGGACCTTATTAACAAGGACAGAGGTAATCATGAAACTCTGGACCCAACCCCGTTTGGATTCATTAAAGGTAGATCATGCCAGTTAAACATGGTTGACTTCTTCAAAAAAGTCACCAAGGCCCTGAATGAGGGAAAGACAGTGCATACCACCTATATTGACGTAACCAAAGCATTTGACACAATTAAGAATTAACTGCATACATTATCAGATGGGTAGCCAACTTACTCACTGACAGGACACACAGTGACAAAGTGGGTGACTTCACATCTAGCAAAAGACCAGTCATCAGTGGCATACCACAGGGTTCTGTACTGAGCTCCTTACTGTTTAGAATATATTTCTCAGACGTTCAGGCAAACTTGGACAGCCTGTGACTGACCAGGTTTGCTGATAATTGTAAACTGGGAACAATCATTCAATCTCCCAATTATGTTAATATAGTGTAAATATGGTTAACACAGACAAATGATTGGTGCCAAAGCCACAGATTAAAGCTAAACATAAAAAAAAAAATCATTGTTATTCACTTTGGGAAAACTGACATCCTTACTAATTACATTATAGACAGCACCCCCATACGTGTAGACACAGTGGTATGTGATCTGGGTATTGAGGTTGATAGCAACCTGAACTTTGACCACCATGTATCCACAGTAGTAAGGAAATCCTTCTGTGTGATGCATTTTATAAGTAAAGGCATCACATCTAGATCTAAGGATATTATAATTGCATTACACCCCACCCTCATCAGACCAGTAACTGAGTACAATGCTCCCTTTTGTATGTACCTCACCAGACACCTGTAACAATTGGAGAGACAACAGAGGTTTCTCAACAAGAAATTACAGGGGACACTAAACAAGTCTTACAAGGAAAGACTGAAAGCTCTCTCACTGTATTCTGTCACCTACAGGTTGCTAAGCAGTGACCTGTGCCTGGCTTACAGGGCATTCCCTGACCTGCACTGATGGAAATGCTGCATATTCAAACTGCACGAGGGTCACTCGCTTCACAGATCTTAACCTAGCCACTGACATAAACAGGTCATGCTGGAGTGATAAATACACCTCCCATAGAATGCCACTTCTCTGACACAAACTTCCAGTTCATATGAAACACAGCCCCTCCCTGACACTCTTCAAACGCAACCTAGATCAGTGGATGGGAGACCACAAAGTCACTTCTGGGGTGGTGCCTGTGTCCCTCCTGGACAGAGGAAGCTGATATTTACTATGATAGACTCTTACCTCTGTGAATTTCACCCACCTAACCACTGACAATTAGGGCAACTTGGGATAAATATGCCTAGGCTTGTAAGGGCTCTACGGCCATTAGCCTAGTAATCTTCTATGAACCTATGAATAACCTCCTGCACCTGGACCTCAAAACCCTAACTTCCTTTATCCTTAAACCTCTTCCTCCTGCTTTTGTCCTGTGTCTTTATGAAGAGTGTCATCTTTAGAGTCTCATTTCTCCTTGTTAATCACAGTGTCTTCATTAACATCCATAAAGGTCTTCACGTCCCCTCCTTATCCTTACTCCCGTTATCATCGAACACATCGAGGTAACATCCATAAAGGTCTTCACGTGCCCTCCTTATCCTTACTCCCATTATCATCGAACACATCGAGATGACATCCATAAAGGTCTTCACGTGCCCTCCTTATCCTTACTCCCGTTATCATCCAACACATCGAGGTAACACCCATAAAGGTCTTCACGTGCCCTCCTTATCCTTACTCCCGTTATCATCGAACACATCGAGATGACATCCATAAAGGTCTTCACGTGCCCTCCTTATCCTTACTCCCGTTATCATCCAACACATCGAGGTAACATCCATAAAGGTCTTCACGTGCCCTCCTTATCCTTACTCCCCGTTATCATCGAACACATCGAGGTGACATCCATAAAGGTCTTCACGTGCCCTCCTTATCCTTACTCCCATTATCATCAAACACATCGAGGTGACATCCATAAAGGTCTTCACGTGCCCTCCTTATCCTTACTCCCGTTATCATCGAACACATCGAGGTAACATCCATAAAGGTCTTCACGTGCCCTCCTTATCCTTACTCCCGTTATCATCGAACACATCGAGGTAACATCCATTAAGGTCTTCACGTGCCCTCCTTATCCTTACTCCCGTTATCATCGAACCCATCGAGGTGACATCCATAAAGGTCTTCACGTGCCCTCCTTATCCTTACTCCCGTTATCATCCAACACATCGAGGTGACATCCATAAAGGTCTTCACGTGCCCTCCTTATCCTTACTCCCGTTATCATCCAACACATCGAGGTAACATCCATAAAGGTCTTCACGTGCCCTCCTTATCCTTACTCCCGTCATCATCGAACACATCGAGGTAACATCCATAAAGGTCTTCACGTGCCCTCCTTATCCTTACTCCCGTTATCATCGAACACATCAAGGTAACATCCATAAAGGTCTTCATGTGCCCTCCTTATCCTTACTCCCGTTATCATCGAACACATCGAGGTAACATCCATAAAGGTCTTCACGTGCCCTCCTTATCCTTACTCCCGTTATCATCGAACACATCGAGGTAACATCCATAAAGGTCTTCACATGCCCTCCTTATCCTTATTCCCGTTATCATCGAACACATCGAGATGACATCCATAAAGGTCTTCACGTGCCCTCCTTATCCTTACTCCCGTTATCATCGAACACATCGAGGTAACATCCATAAAGGTCTTCACGTGCCCTCCTTATCCTTACTCCCGTTATCATCGAACACATTGAGGTAACATCCATAAAGGTCTTCACGTGCCCTCCTTATCCTTACTCCCGTTATCATCGAACACATCGAGGTGCGACTCACTATCCAGCAATTGATTTCCTTTCTTTTTTTTCAGTCTCTGGCTGAAGGTTTTCTCATCTCCTTCACCTGTCCTTCGTCCGCTAGCTTTCCAGACCTAGGTTATTTAATGAGATGAGGAACCTTGCCCTGCGTATGAATTAATGCATATAAATTAGCGATCATGACCGATCACCTGACTTCTGCTATTCACAACTATTTTTGTTTGTATTCTTCTATCCTTGGTATGCCAATCTTTTCACATTTACCCCCCTAGAAATCTGTTTCTCAAGACTTGTATCCCACTGTTCCATAATCTACAATCTTGGAATGTTTCTTGCTCAAGTCCCGTATCCTATGAGTGACTCAGTCTGCTCAGTACAGCACCGTAGATACAGAGCTGAGCAGAGTGCATCAGGATACAGCATTAAGTAATGTCTTAATGGAATCAGGGAACGTTCTTTTGGCATTCAGGGCACTTGAGAAATTTGACGTAGAATACCTTGTGAAGTTTTGAAGGCTGGGTTAGCAGAAGGATACTATCCTGATAGACAGTATGGTTCAAAGGCCAAGTATTTCAGCTCTGCAGGCACTGTAGGATATGATGTTTCAAGTGACGCTAATAATCTGAGGAAGGGAGTGAGAGAAGATGCACGGTGCATGATCTGCGCCTACAGAATCCTCGTAGGGATGACTGGGGTGACACTGGAGGACACAGGGCACAGCATGCTCAGTGTTTTCAGGTACGAGCTGTAGAAAACTGTTATCATTCAGAGGACAGTACAGTAATGGAATGTTCTCCATTCATGAGGGCTACAATGTAATCTTTGGAAGTAGTGAACAAGTGTTACTGTACAGCATATATAATAAGATACTTTGTATTTCCCTTACACTTCATTTATGTTATTAAGTGACAAGTGTTTTATGCAGATCATAAAGGAAGTTATAACATCGCAAAAAAGCTGTCAACAGTCTCAAATTGTGTAACAAATTGCAACTCCTTAAAAAACACAAAAAACAAGTGGAGCCACTGAGAATTCCTTTGTGAGAAACTTTATTCCATAGGTTAAGCGCTTTTGGTCCAAAACTTAGGCCTTCTTCAGAACAAACAAAAAAGTTTTTCCTCCGTTATTATATAACCAGTAAGAAATGACATAACCAATCAACTGCTAGAAACAATTAACACCTCTAAAACAAGATGATTATTACCCTACCTAATAGTATCATGTTAACTATAAACGTAATGAATAAAAATCAGTAAACATTATTTACACTTGTCATAAACAGTGTTTTTCTTTGAAACAGCTTTATAATTAACTCCATTGTTAAAACAAGGTGTCTTACAAGCATTTATCAAAATTTGTCACTTTAACTCCCTGTAATCAAGTTCTCCTTCGCTGTCTACATTAAAATCACTGGAAACACAGTCAATAACTGTGAAATAAAATGCTCGGTTTTCTGAGCATATACTAAAGCGTGCTTACATAAAACATTGTCCAATTTCTTCCTTTTCATAGCATAATAATGCTCATAAATCCTATTTCTTAATTTTCTGTTTGTCTTTCCAACATAAAATGAAGGACACACTGAACATTTAGCCAAATAAACAACAAAATTATATGCACACGTGAAAACCCCTGGCACCTGCCAAGTTTTATTAACTGTACTAACTTCAGATTGTGACATTTCTGAAATATATTTACAATTACAATTCTGGCACTTGAAAGTACCCCCCTGTCCTATTACTCTCCAGTGATGCCCTTTTTCGAGCAAATCTTTAACATTATTTGCTCTTTTATTAATGAAGGAGGGTCCATCTCCCACTAATTGAATAATGTCATTGTTAATTTCTAAAACCCTCCAATTATTTTGTACTATGTTCTTAATGGCCTTACTGTCTGTAGTAAAAGTCAAAGGCATGGATGTAACCCAATGCGTAGTATCCAAAACTTTCTCTTTCTCATGTTCCAATACTCCCTCTATATCTAAAATCCTATTAACTACTACTGATGGATACCCCCTATTTTTAAACCGGTAATGTAATTCATTAACAAGATTGTTAAATTGAGTTACATCACTCATGAGCCTATTGATGCTAACCAACTGACCCTTGAAGATCCTGTGCTTGACGTAAGTCGGATGCATACTAGAATAATGTAACAAACTATTGCTTGCTACATTTTTATAACTAATGACAGAGCCTAAACTATCTGTCTCTTTATCTTTGAAGACTCCAAATCCAAAAAACATATTTTTTGGAAACTATAAGACCCCGTAAAAATTAAAAATGGTGTGTTCTTGTTCATTTCTTCTAAAAACCTGTTAAATTCTAACTCTGTGCCTTTCCACATAAAAAGGTCATCAATAAACTGATGATAACATACAATCGTATCCCTACATGCAATTCTGGACAAAATATTGGCTTCCCAAAATGCAATAACTAAATTAGCATAGTTCGGGGCCATCCTGGCTCCCATCACCACCCTTTTTGTTTGCAAATAATATTCTTTCCTCAAACATAAAAAATTACACAAAAGTACATTGTCAGTACACTCCAGCATAAACCTGCATTCATCTACCTCAAACTCACCACTATTAATTAACAGGTTTCCCACCCATTCCAAGCCCACTTTGTGGGGAATGCATGTATACAGGGACTACCACTGTCACCAGCAGGTCTGTAACTTCTACCTTGTAGTTTTTGATTTTGGTTAAAAAAATCAAATGAATTCCTAATAAATTATTCCGTTTTCTGAACTAACCTTAATAGCGCCCTGTCTATAAATTTAGAACATGGCTCTAATTTTGAGGCTGGTGCTGAGTCAGTGGGTCTATATGGTGGCTTCTGCTAATTTTTATGCAATTTGAGAATACCAAATAAAACACCCCTTCTTGGTTTTGTGACACTGAAGAAATTAAACATATTCTCAGAAATCACACCTACCTGCAAACTATCCTTAAGCCAAGAATCTACACACTTGCATGTTCTTGTCACTCCTACTTTAGAGACTTTTTTGTATGATGCACTGTCTGCCAATAATTCCTACATACTTTTGACATAATCAACTACATCCACTATCACCATTGAACCTTTGTCTGCACACATCACTCTAATAGAATTATCATTCCTAATTGAATTAAGACTATAATGTTCAGCTTTAGACAGGTTATGAAATTTCACTTTTCTCTTACTATTTAATAAATAGCTAGTTTCCATTTCACACATTCTTCAAATGCCTTGATTACAGGGCGCAATGGCGGATTAAAAACACTGGGAACCACAAAATCACTTCTACTATTATAACTTCCCTTGTTCCCCGAAAACAACTTTAAATTCAGTTTCTCTGTGTAACTTTTTAAATCGATGACGGTCTCTAGAATGGCCGCCCTCCTTGAAGAAATGAAACTAAAGCCTTTTTTAAGCACTTTTAAATCAAGTTCAGAAAAAACTTTGGAAGACAAGTTAAATACTTTGAAAAACATTGTTATTGTTTCTAGCAGTTGATTGGTTATATAATTTCTTACTGGTTATATAATAACGGAGAAAAACTTTTTTGTTTGTTCTGAAAAAGGTCTAAATTTTGGGCCAAAATCACTTAACCTATGGAATAAAGTTTCTCACAAAGGAATTCTCAGTGGCGCCACTTGTTTTTTTGTGTTTGTTAAGAAGTTATTACACCTACTTGAGCTATAGTTGTTTTCAGAAACGTTTGCAGTCTCATAACAGGCTACGCTACTTAAATTTCAAGATATAGTTTCTTGTGAAAAATATCTTAAACATTCAATGTAGATAGAATATGCAGGCAACACCTTTTACCTTCAGAAAACATAAAATACACATAAAGTTTTAACAAGATTTTAAGTGAGTATCCTTGAAATTTTGACCTCACACGTGTTTGAACAAAATGTCTGCTGTTGCTGCGCTCACATATGATGTTGTGTCTTTTGGCTTTTCCCGGTTAGGGGTCGCCATAGCGGAACTCCGGTCCGCTAATGATTGGCGTAGATTTTTATGTGCTAGCTTGCCGGGTCTAACGCACAACCTTCAATGAAGGAACGCCCATTTACGCATGTCGCTACACAGCAGACGCTGTAACTGAGAATCGAACGGGAAACGTCTAACTGTGAGGCGACAACGCTACCGCAGTACCACCACCGCAGTGCGCTTACATATGATACAAACTGATATTTATCATTTTATACATGCCTCTCAACACACAATCTTCTGAAAAGTTCTAACACTGGCTTTCAAAAATCATAACACATGGCCAGAGTAAAGAGCATAATCTTCATATTTTAAACAAAACTACAAACTTTCGATACCAGTTAATTATAATAAAACATGACATGAATCTGAATTCAGTAATTATTTTATATGCACATTTAGTAGCATCATGAACATAAAATCTACATGAAAATACAATACATTTGAGGGAATATTCATAACAGAATGTTTAAACCTTAGAAATAGAGTAGTATGCTTTTACATGATTCACTAGAGTCTACATCTAATATTCTACATTTACCTTCCCCTGCCAAAGACGTAGTGAGACTGGACTGCAGACCAGGAGAACAAGAGTTGTTTCTTTTCTATGACGGCAGTTTCATTTGAACTTCCTGAATGCAAACAATAATTACCCGTGTAAGCACTACTCTGCTGCTAGGTTACCATACTTCTCAGTGTAGTTCAGAAAGTATATAAACAGCACAGCCCAGGCAAAGTTCAGGGGACAAAGTTCGAGTTGTGTTTTTTGTCTTACATAAAGCACAGCTCGCCATGACAACTGAAGGAATATTTAGCTATTGAGCTGAACCATTAACTCCAGTTAAACTTTAATGTTCCTTCCACAAATAATTGTAGTGAACTAAGGAATGGAATATCACATTAAAAAAACATAATTAAAGGTAGTGAAATGTGACCAGTCTGATAAGAAATATTCTTATCTAGTTATTTTAAAATCTCTGTTGAAAACTGTTGCTATTATTCAGTCATTTATCTAGTCACTGTTAATGGAGAAAAGACACTTGGCACGACAACAACCCATCAGAGTAACGTGATAGCACTCACTGCACATATTACTACTTAGTGTTTATTTTGCTGTGAGAGAAATCCCAACTCTCTCAGTGTTGCTGTTCAGAGATTACTTTTGGGCCTGCATATTCAAGGCTGTATTTGTAACATTTAGTAATAATGTTTTGGAAGCAACTTATCTGAGTAGACATATGCATAGTATTTAATTTATTTATTGTCTTTTGTTAAGAGGGAAAGTCTGAATGAGCACAAGCCCCAAAGTCAGCAGAGGCTTGCAGAAAAAAGCTTCACATAAAACACATATTTACGATAACAACAATAAAAATTAAACATTTTAAACACCACTTTGCAGGTGAGACAAATAGTAACGGCATCTACATATACTTTAGACGTTCTTTTATTTTACATAAGCCAAAGACATGTTAACATGTAATAGCTGGAGTTACAAGAGCAATGCTAATCCACACAGGGTCACTTAATGTTTACTGACATTAGAAATGTGAGATGTCACTAAAGCAGGGACACAAAGCAGAGGAGGAGGAAATAATCCAGAAAACATAAGTAGAAACAGTTCTGATAGTGCAGAGACTAGGGAAACAGTAGATAGGCAAGATGAAATGGGCAAGGACGGAGTATATGTACTGGCCAAGCAGAGAAGAGACATTAAACAGAACGAGCAAGCAATGTCCCTTTACATCAAGTAAAAAGGCAAGTCTGTCTTCTTTTTGCAGGGCTGGATCCTGCATTTACTATGCTGCAGTCATGGCGTTTTTTTTCTTTTTAATAATAGTTAGCAAGCAAAAGGGTAAGATAACATATAATTCAAACGGGTATTAACAGAAATGCAAAACTTGAAATTGCAAGTCACAAAAATGCAAACAGTAATGTGTGATATGCATTTCAGACAGCTAGTTTTGTAAGCTTTGCTCTAACAGTACAAAGCACTCATTTTTTGATACTTTACTTCCTTTGTATCAATGTCTTTGTATCAATTGTAGCATGTTTATTTCATTGTTATTGTATGTTGTAATGTTCATAGGTTCATAGGTTCATAGATTAGTACTAAGCTAACTGCCCTTGCGAGCCACTTTAAGCCTAGCCAATTATCCCTTGTGAGACACAAACCTTGCACCTTGTGTTTGTAAGGCAAATACCTTAACCATTAGGCCACCCTCCCAACCCCCAACTTACTCCTGTTCATATTTTTAATATTTATTAATATTTTAGTTTTTACTTCTATGTATCTTAGTTTTGGAGCTTTTCTCCCCAGGTCTCTGCTGAAAATGGGCTACTTGCCTTGTCGGACACTACCTGGTTAAGCAATGCAATAAATAGTCACCCCTCACCCCTGCTACTTAAAGTTTTACTCCTAGCAATTAAACTAGTCACTTGGGTTAGATTTCTAGTATGAACTTTATCTTTATTTACAAGAAAATTTAATAACAAAAGGTAAAATTCAGTTTATACAGAAAGTCCAGTCTGCAGTACTTGGTCATATGCATTCTGAAATATTTTGTATGGTAAATGTTCATACTTTTGCAGACTTTACCCAATTTAACACACATGCAGTGTTTCTTTACAATCTGATGCAAGTTTTCCCTTCACATATGTGTGAAAAATTAGCACCTCTCACCCCACAGAGCTTGGATCTTCACTAGCAGATGTGATGCCCGTGCCCTGGCCCAGCTATCAAGGAGCCTCAATCCTCACCACTAACACCAGTGAGGGGCATCTCATATAGGAGGAAAGGATAACAAATACACACAGTAAAGTGCAATTTCCCTTAAGAGCACACAGAGATCACAGTCAGTCTGGGGCTGGTCCCTCCCTTGCTCTCCAGGTCCCCAATAAGACTCCCCACTGGCACAGCTATAGTGTCCAGATCTCAGCTTAGTGGGCAAGCTAAACCTCAACCAGTGCTTCGTGTCACTACCCAAGTAGCTCACACACACACACACACACACACACACACACACACACACACACACACACACACACACACACACACACACACTTTGAGAAGAGTTTATACAATCACACAGACACCCCTGGGGAAGGCTGGCACATGTTCTCCAGCTGTGCCCCTTTTTCCCAGACTATACGGTAGTACCAGCTGCCACCACCCACTAATATTTATCAGCTACTCAAAGGCCCTTAAAAGGGTGTCCAATTATTACTGTGCAATATTATTATCCAATTGGTAGTATAGCCCAGGACTAAAGCTATTAGAGTGGCTTTGTACAATTTTACCAAAGGCATGCAAGTACTCTAAAGAGCTTAAATTATCTCTACAAAAACAACCACAGTTGAAAGGGTTTAAAAATATTTAATAACAAATAGTCAAAACACATGACAATACTTTTTACTACACAGTGCTAGTCAAGAGTTCAGAAATCACAGAGAAATACTTAAAATAATTCAGTAGTACAGTTCTGACAGCCCAGAAAAACACTTAGTATAATCTTTCTAGTTTCTAACTATTTCTAAGAGAAAACACAAGTCTAAGATAAACTTACATATAGAGCAAGACAGTGCTGATGAGTTGGATGGTCAAGACAAAGATGCTTAATGCTCTCTGATTCTCTCTGTTTTTAAAATCACATTCCTGGTTCACATTACACCATTCTTCACACTTCCCTGGGTTCCCAGGCTAACAGAAACTACATTTACATTCTTCACCTCTGGGCAGAAACCAGAGCAATAAAGGACATTTATGCATGCAAATTCTGGCCATTTACTCTGGCCTTAAAACAATAGGCAGGATGCCTCACTCTAGACTGACTGGCTCCAAGTTTTAACATCAAAGGGTCAGAACATGCTTTACTTGGTCAGTAGAGTGCACTGTGTTTACATTTTTTTCAGTTCCACATATAACACTAGTTTTACCATTTAAGACAACAAGCCTGTGGTTTACATTAATATTTACAGATGACAGAATTATCTCCAAAATTCTATCTGGCTAGGCTGGCAGCCTTCATTTATCTTCACCCAGTCTTCACAGCAGGTATAACCTGAAGTTATTTTTCCTTGCACTTCTCATGGGCCAGAATACACCCAAGTGGCCTCTCCTTTTTAGGACTAGCAGCTCTTTTCTCACACAACAGCACACTCTGGATTGCCTTCCTTCTGGTATGCATTACTCTTTCTTCAGTCCCCTGGGACCATCCTCTGACCCATAAGTTATGCATCTGTTCACTAACAGGGATCTAGGCCTTAAACAGACCTGTTTATAGCTGTCCCTGGTTATCTTTTCCCCACCTGCATATCTCTAAATGGAGATATTTAAAGGAAAAAAAACACTATGGTGCAATGCCCCCCCCCCCCGGTGAAATTATCAATTTAAGCCATTGCAAATGGGCTTTGTACTGGGAGAGCCAGTTGGGTCTATGTTCATTTATCGAATTTACACTATGTTGAATCCTGTTTACTCGAGCACACTTTGTCGAACGCACACAGCATCGAGATAACAAACCAACGAATCTCATATTATCGAAAGTGAACTTAGCGGATGTAAACACACACCCCAGTGTAACCATAAAAAAGTGCAACATTACACAACAAACTTAATTCCAGAAAACATAAACATCAAAAATCCATCCTTTGTGCTCAGATAAATAAAGTCACCAACCATTTCCGAAAATAATTTACTACTCTAATTTACATCTTTAACAAGTGTGCTATCGGTGTAACATACTGCAAATTAGAGTATTCTTCCCTGTGACTGAAAATCATGTGAAATTGCTGTTCACAGTGTAATAAACTCCTCTTCTTTGGAGAAGGAAGACAAGCTGTACACATTCTCAACTGTGCCTCTTCAACATGATTTTTTTCTCTTACAATAACAATAAGTACAGTGTGAATATCTGACACATGCTTACCAGTTAAGCATTTAAAACGACAATGCCAAGCCTCAATAGCATTTTGGGTCCTTGGCAAACATAAATCATTAAGTACTGAAATATTCCAGAGTTGCACAGGAAACAAGGGAGTAAATCTTATCCTATTACTAGATCTAGTTGAATATGACTGTTGTTTACCCAGTAAGTACCATTCAGTGAAGTATTTCAGCACTTCATTATATATCATATATCATTGCTGGAGCCTTCCTGTGTCCTGACAGAGTGCTCTTCAAACTATTTGGAGATATACAGAGCTAAGTATATTTTTCTGGCACTTCAGAGTTGTGTACTGTTAATTGTTGCTTGACTAATTTTATATCATTGCTGGCTGACTTCAGAGTTGTGCGTTGTTATTTTTGCTTCACTGTATAGTTTTTCAAATCTCTGCTGAAGGTGTTGGTTTTCCCCTACCCACCTTCCCTATTTCTGTCTTGTTGTTTAAATTTGGAGGCTTTTGCAGTTGCCCACCCCCACTGTAGACCCCCACTGTAGATTTGATCTGGAACACTCCCCCCAGTCCCATCTCTTTACCTCATTCTACCTAACAGACTCCTTCTGCACTTGTTTTTAGTCATTTTTAATTTAATTGCATTTTTTAAACTGTTTGGTCTAACATTGCTACATACTCAAGTGGGCTAACTTGCACTGCATTTGAATTGTTTTTACTGCTGCTTTAGCTACTTTTCTGTATTAAAAAAAAATCTAAGCCTGTTTCCTACCTTTCCTGTAACTAGTGTTCCAGATACAGATTTTCTATATCCAGGACTGTATGTAAGCTTCTGAGCCTCCCCAAGCCTTTCTGTGTTGGAGGGAAGCCTTCTAGCTTATCAGTGGGAGTGGTAAGCACTAGGTAACCTGTCTACCACATAAGGAGTGGTTCTGGCCCAGAAATTGTAGTTATTGGCCATTTGGGCAGTTTTTCCATCTCTCTCAACTTTCTGATTTAAAAGCCCGCATTTGCACTTGTTTCCCCCCTTTTCTGTAACTAGTTTAGTCCAGATACAGATTATTAGTTTTCGCAGTTGAATTTGCTTATTCATGCTCAGCACTTGTTCAGAACTTGTAAGCACTAAATAAGCTACTAATTACTATAGCACTCAATCTTCCTCATTACCTAGAGGAAAACAGTTTTGGTACTTACTTTCCTCACTTGCTTAGAGAAAAACAGCTCTTGTACTCACTTTCCTCACTTATCTAGAGGAAAATAGTTTTTTTATTCAGGCATGTCCAAGGATCGGTTCCCAGAGTTCTCTCCTGTCTATCTGATAAATCTGGGCATCTTGGGGCAATGTAGAAATTGCCTCATGTACACAGACAACCCTCTCATCCTACCACCCAACACTACAATCTGTGAGAGATGCACTTATCTAGTCAAACTGGAGGTAAATCTCTTCAACCAAGACTGAACTTGACAGTCAAGAGGAGAAGGTAAACACTCGCACCACACCACACTCATCACATAGTCTCACTAAATCTACACCACCAAAATCCACACATAGAAACACAAAAACATTTGCGGAGGCTCTCAATAATAATCTGCTCAAGCAACAGAGACCTCCAAAGCAGAAATGCAAACAACCTCCACCCCCCAACACAACCCAAATGACACATAGCCCTGCAACCTCCACCCCCCAACACAACCCAAATGACACATAGCCCGCAGACTCAGTGTGCCACTCAACCACAGCTAATAAGGCAAAACAACTTACCCAACACACTAGTCATAGGTGACTCTATAGTCAGGCACACTGAGGTCCCACTCACCAGGCTAAACAAGGAGAAAGTTACTATCAGCTGCCTGTCAGGTGCCAGGATCCACCATATAACCCACGCACTCAGGTCACTCACAACAAGTACAAATATGACTCTGTCATTGTCCATGTTGGTGTGAATGATCTGAGATGTACCTCCCTTGACTACATGAAAAGAGACATGAAAGAACTCTCCGACCTTGTTGTCCAGGCAGGTATGACCCTAGCCCTCAGTAGCATTCTGCCATCACCCAGAATGATACCGCAGTACAAGGACAAAATGATTGACTTCAACAATTGGCTAAGCTTCTGGTGTCATTCTAAAGGGATCCAGTATTGGTCTGCCTGGGATGACATGGTCGACAGACCACGATGCTTTGCCAGAGATGGCCTGCACCTGTCACCCCTGGGATTCCGGATACTGGCTAAGGTTTTTGCCACCCTTATAGTGCCTTTTTTAGGCAAGGTTCAAATGACAAATTCACCACCGTAACAGGAACAGCCAACCAAAAACTGAGGGTGATGCTACTCAATGCTAGAAGTCTAAATCTCAAAATGCACTCACTCGAGGTACTCATTAAAATGGAGAACAATCATATATGTGCAGTGACTGAGACCTGGTTCAAGGCTCCAGAGAGCACCCCAGCACTACCAGGCTATAACTCATACCACACTTTTCGGCCATGTAACCTGGACTGGAACACCAAAGGCGGAGGTGTGTCCATATTCATTAAGGATATCCACACCTCCAGGCTAGTTGGTTAGCATAATGCAGCCGAGGTTATCCAAGTGCAATTAACTCTGGGCAAAACTGCAATCCAAATTGTAGCTTGCTACAGATCCCCCACCATGCCCCAGGATTACCACTATTCTTTTCTTGATGTACTGGAAAATATTAGGGTTCAACCAAACAGCCTAATAATGAGCAATTTCAACTAGTAGTTTAAACTACTTAACACTTAATTAGTATTAAGTTCAGCTGTGGTGCTTGTAATTGTGGCACCACCCCACCAGGATATATATCTGTAGTTGTTGTATGGTTCTTTGTCTGAAGAAGTCTCACAACTAAGTGGGCCGAAAAGCGTTTTATGTTTATCTGTGTGTTTTATTTCATTTCTATTATCCATTAAAGTGTTTTTTACGTTACATCCTCATCGTTCTTCTGGTGCAGTGGCATTTGTGGTCTACCGCCCTTTGTGTTCAGCTGTTACATTGTTGGTTGCTCTGCTCGACAGCCGCACAGGAAAATAATTTTCTTGGGTGGCAAAAGCCAGGGTACCTTTTTGGCTGGGCTTGCATAGGCCCTACGGCCGATAGTCTAGTACCTACCTATGAACCTATGAACTTCTGTACCGTCAGGTGGAAATGTACTCTTCAGTTCCTGAAACGTTGCAAGTACATCATTCTCCGGTAAAAATGCTAGAGCAGCCAATTTTTTAATACAAAGTTGAAATGACAGATCTGTATTATACAATGAAGCAAGACCTAAACTTTGTACTTTCCTCCAAATATTTTCCCAAAATGAAAGAAACATCCTTTACATATGACATTACTAACATTCATCCTTACGCTCTTTATAGCAGCAAATTCAAAATCACAAAGCAAATAACATACGTCACATGTTAATTTATGTTCCTCTATCAAAGAAAATACACAATACCACGAAATTGTAACCTTTGAAACTCTTTTTTGACATCAAACAAAAGACTAAGGGAACAGCCTTTCTATATACACCATACTGTATTAAAGCATGAACAGTGTATAATTGATGGCACACTGTTCATCTAACAAAGTATGTACCGTCCATTAACCACATATCAGATTGTGTTAAATCCTTCAAATGAGTTGTAGCGGTAAACACAAGCACAATGTTTTCATTGCTTTTATCTTTCATCCTTTTGTAAATAAATGCACCGTCTTTCAATGCATAATCACTCACATCTACGTTTAATAACGTTAAACCAGCTTTCGTAGGTTTACCTTTACATTTCTAACTTGTTGTAGAAGCACACATCTACTAGGGAGACTAGGCACATATTCCAAAGAAGATGACGCAATTGCATCATCAACTATGATGCAAGGGGAGTCTCGAGACAAAGTAGCTCTCTGTTTCAAATTTAAACAGATTGAATACTTCTCATCCTGTACATGATCCCCTCCGTGATCATGTTCAACAGACTTTAGAAGCTCCTCTCCTGAAGTTACAAAAGCAGTTATAGCTCGACCCTTGCACTTATCTGTCAGTTTTCAAGTGCAACACCAACAGTTCTTGACTTTAGTTGATTTTTCTAAATGATAGCTGTAGCCGTCTAAGACGAGAATCTTTTTACCTGTCTGAGATAATGTAGTCTCATACACTTGGCCAAGTACTCCTGGTGGCAGTAACTCTGCATCAGCCATTTTGAGTTTGGGTACAATGTACAACGTTTTGAATTTAAACTGCTTTATATAGTCTAGCAAGCTGTATGATAGGACGTGCTTTGTCGATCATTTAAGTTTCATTAGTTTGTTTTTTCGATGCTGTGTGCGTTCGACAAAGTGTGCTCGAATAAATGGCATTCGACATAGTGTAAATTCGTTAAATGAACATAGATCCCTGCAGTTAGGGGACTGCAGTCCAGGTGATGCATGATTTGTAAATTGAATGGCTATAGGTCCAGTGCTACTGAGATAATTTGGGTTGGTATCCTCTTAAAGATACACCCATTGAAGTGGGGAGTGACCTATTGCAAGTATGAACTTCGTGTCCAATAGGTTGTATTTAAGGGTGGTGAACGTGCATTTAGTGGCTAAGTACTCTCTTCCAACAGCTATTTAGTGATATTCTGCATTAAAAAGAAGTTACGCCCTCACCATAATGTTCCATCTGTGTTGTCCATTTTCATTCTTCCTTAGCTAATGGGTTCGGATCTGATGCCTTGGATATGACTTGGCCATTGTTAAGGCTCATTGCAACCTAGAACTCCAGAGCTTCTCCCTTACCCACAATGCACCACCCTCAATTACCTCATATATTGTTTGCTGCCTTAGTAAAAGGTAAAGACAGAAATGATAATGGAGAAAGCTATGTCTGGAGTAATACGGACACACTTGCCCTGTAAATTCTCATTCTTCCAGAAGTTTTAAAGATCGGGGTTGGTGGGAGGGGAGATGAGAAAGAATGAAAATGGATAACACAGATGGAATGTTATGGTGAGTACAGAACTTCTTTATCTGATGTCAGTTTTAAATGGACAACACAGATGGAATGTTATGGTGAGTGCAGAACTTCTTTATCTGATGCTGTCAGTTTTAAATGGACAACACAGATGGAATGTTATGGTGAGTACAGAACTTCTTTATCTGATGGTGTCAGTTTTATAGGTTCATAGGTTCATAGGTTCATACTAGGCTATCTGCCCAAGGGCATTTATAAGCCTAGCCCATAGTTATGTGGCTTTCGCCACCCCTTTAGTTTGAATAAAAACTATGCCTATCATTTTGCTGTGCCTCTGTCAAGCAGTGACGCTGAAGTAATCCCTGGGGTATATCTGCAATCTCCCATCCATTGGTCAAGATTCCTCTTGAACAAGACCAGAGAGGTGCTCTGCCTCACATGTACCGGGATTTTGTTCCACAGCATAGGGAGTCTCTGGGTGATGAATCTGTCCCTCCAGCACGTTCTATTTATAACCGTGTCAAGGTTTAAGTCTCCCGCTCTTGTGGTTCTGAGGGATCTAGATTTTTTGAGGTGAAGCATATTCATCAAATCTGACAACACAGATGGAACGTTATTGTGAGTACAGAACTTCTTTATCTGATGTCAGTTTTAAATGGACAACGCAAATGGAACGTCATGGTGAGTACAGAGCTTCTTTATCTGATGTTAGTTTTAAATGGACAACACAGATGGAATGTTATGGTGAGTACAGAACTTCTTTATCTGATGCTGTCAGTTTTAAATGGACAACACAGATGGAATGTTATGGTGAGTACAGAACTTATTTATCTGATGCTGTCAGTTTTAAATGGACAACAGAGATGGAATGTTATGGTGAGTACAGAACTTCTTTATCTGATGTTAGTTTTAAATGGACAACACAGATGGAATGTTATGGTGAGTACAGAACTTCTTTATCTGATGCTGTCAGTTTTAAATGGACAACACAGATGGAATGTTATGGGGAGTACAGAACTTCTTTATCTGATGCTGTCAGTTTTAAATGGACAACACAGATGGAATGTTATGGTGAGTACAGAACTTCTTTATCTGATGTCAGTTTTAAATGGACAACACAGATGGAACGTTATGGTGAGTACAGAACTTCTTTATCTGATGTCAGTTTTAAATGGACAACACAGATGGATTGTTATGGGGAGTACAGAACTTCTTTATCTGATGCTGTCAGTTTTAAATGGACAACACAGATGGAATGTTATGGTGAGTACAGAACTTCTTTATCTGATGATGTCAGTTTTAAATGGACAACACAGATGGAACGTTATGGTGAGTACAGAACTTCTTTATCTGATGTCAGTTTTAAATGGACAACACAGATGGAATGTTATGGTGAGTACAGAACTTCTTTATCTGATGCTGTCAGTTTTAAATGGACAACACAGATGGAATGTTATGGTGAGTACAGAACTTCTTTATCTGATGATGTCAGTTTTAAATGGACAACACAGATGGAACGTTATGGTGAGTACAGAACTTCTTTATCTGATGTCAGTTTTAAATGGACAACACAGATGGAATGTTATGGTGAGTACAGAACTTCTTTATCGGATGCTGTCAGTTTAAAATGGACAACACAGATGGAATGTTATGGTGAGTACAGAACTTCTTTATCTGATGCTGTCAGTTTTAAATGGACAACACAGATGGAATGTTATGGTGAGTACAGAACTTCTTTATCTGATGCTGTCAGTTTTAAATGGACAACACAGATGGAATGTTATGGTGAGTACAGAACTTCTTTACCTGATACTGTCAGTTTTAAATGGACAACACAGATGGAATGTTATGGTGAGTACAGAACTTCTTTATCTGATGCTGTCAGTTTTAAATGGACAACACAAATGGAACATTATGGTGAGTACAGAACTTCTTTACCTGATACTGTCAGTTTTAAATGGACAACACAGATGGAATGTTATGGTGAGTACAGAACTTCTTTATATGATGCTGTCAGTTTTAAATGGACAACACAGATGGAATGTTATGGTGAGTACAGAACTTCTTTATCTGATGCTGTCAGTTTTAAATGGACAACACAGATGGAATGTTATGGTGAGTACAGAACTTCTTTATCTGATGCTGTCAGTTTTAAATGGACAACACAGATGGAACGTTATGGTGAGTACAGAACTTCTTTATCTGATGCTGTCAGTTTTAAATGGACAACACAGATGGAATGTTATGGTGAGTACAGAACTTCTTTATCTGATGCTGTCAGTTTTAAATGGACAACACAGATGGAATGTTATGGTGAGTACAGAACTTCTTTATCTGACGCTGTCAGTTTTAAATGGACAACACAGATGGAATGTTATGGTGAGTACAGAACTTCTTTACCTGATACTGTCAGTTTTAAATGGACAACACAGATGGAATGTTATGGTGAGTACAGAACTTCTTTATATGATGCTGTCAGTTTTAAATGGACAACACAGATGGAACGTTATGGTGAGTACAGAACTTCTTTATCTGATGCTGTCAGTTTTAAATGGACAACACAGATGGAATGTTATGGTGAGTACAGAACTTCTTTACCTGATACTGTCAGTTTTAAATGGACAACACAGATGGAATGTTATGGTGAGTACAGAACTTCTTTATCTGATGCTGTCAGTTTTAAATGGACAACACAGATGGAATGTTATGGTGAGTACAGAACTTCTTTATCTGATGCTGTCAGTTTTAAATGGACAACACAGATGGAATGTTATGGTGAGTACAGAACTTCTTTATCTGATGCTGTCAGTTTTAAATGGACAACACAGATGGAATGTTATGGTGAGTACAGAACTTCTTTATCTGATGCTGTCAGTTTTAAATGGACAACACAGATCGAATGTTATGGTGAGTACAGAACTTTTTTATCTGATGCTGTCAGTTTCAAATGGACAACATAGATGTAATGTTATGCTGAGTACAGAAATTCTTTATCTGCTGCTGTCAGTTTTAAATGGACAACACAGATGGAATGTTATGGTGAGTACAAAACTTCTTTATCTGATGCTGTCAGTTTTAAATAGACAACACAGATGGGTTGTTATGGTGAGTACAGAACTTCTTTATCTGATGCTGTCAGTTTTAAATGGACAACACAGATGGAAAGTTATGGTGAGTACAGAACTTCTTTATCTGATGTCAGTTTTAAATGGACAACACAGATGGAACGTTATGGTGAGTACAGACCTTCTTTATCTGATGCTGTCAGTTTTAAATGGACAACACAGATGGAATGTTATGGTGAGTACAGAACTTCTTTATCTGATGATAGTTTTAAATGGACAACACAAATGGAACGTTATGGTGAGTACAGAATTTCTTTATCTGATACTGTCAGCTTTAAATGGCCAACACAGATGGAATGTTATGGTGAGTATAGAACTTCTTTATCTGATGCTGTCAGTTTTAAATGGACAACACAGATGGAACGTTATGGTGAGTACAGAACTTCTTTATCTGACGCTGTCAGATTTAAATGGACAACACAGATGGATTGTTATGGTAAGTACAGAACTTCTTTATCTGATGCTGTCAGTTTTAAATGGACAACACAGATGGAATGTTATGGTGAGTACAGAACTTCTTTATCTGATGCTGTCAGTTTTAAATGGACAACACAGATGGAACATTGTGGTGAGTACAGAACTTCTTTATCTGATGCTGTCAGTTTTAAATGGACAACACAGATGGAATGTTATGGTGAGTACAGAACTTCTTTATCTGATGCTGTCAGTTTTAAATGGACAACACAGATGGAATGTTATGGTGAGTACAGAACTTCTTTATTTGATGTCAGTTTTAAATGGACAACACAGATGGAGTGTTATGGTGAGTACAGAACTTCTTTATCTGATGCTGTCAGTTTTAAATGGACAACACAGATGGAATGTTATGGTGAGTACAGAACTTCTTTATCTGATGCTGTCAGTTTTAAATGGACAACACAGATGGAATGTTATGGTGAGTACAGAACTTCTTTATCTGATGCTGTCAGTTTTAAATGGACAACACAGATGGAATGTTATGGTGAGTACAGAACTTCTTTATCTGATGCTGTCAGTTTTAAATGGACAACACAGCTGGAATGTTATGGTGAGTACAGAATTTCTTTATCTGACGCTGTCAGTTTTAAATGGACAACACAGATGGAACGTTATGGTGAGTACAGAACTTCTTTACTGATGCTGTCAGTTTTAAATGGACAACACAGATGGAATGTTATGGTGAGAACAGAACTTCTTTATCTGATGTCAGTTTTAAATGGACAACACAGATGGAACGTTATGGTGAGTACAGAACTTCTTTATCTGATGTCAGTTTTAAATGGACAACACAGATGGAATGTTATGGTGAGTACAGAACTTCTTTATCTGATGCTGTCAGTTTTAAATGGACAACACAGATGGAATGTTATGGTGAGTACAGAACTTCTTTATCGGATGCTGTCAGTTTTAAATGGACAACACAGATGGAATGTTATGGTGAGTACAGAACTTCTTTATTTGATGTCAGTTTTAAATGGACAATACAGATGGAATGTTATGGTGAGATACAGAACGTCTTTATCTGATGCTGTCATCTTTAAATGGACAACACAGATAGAACGTTATGGTGAGTACAGAACTTCTTTATCTGATGCTGTTAGTTCTAAATGGACAACGCAGATGGAACATTATGGTGAGTACAGAACTTCTTTATCTGATGCTGTCAGTTTTAAATGGACAACACAGTTGGAACGTTATGGTGAGTACAGAACTTCTTTATCTGATGCTATCAGTTTTAAATGGACAACACAGATGGAATGTTATGGTGAGTACAGAACTTCTTTATCTGATGCTGTCAGTTTTAAATGGACAACACAGATGGAATGTTATGGTGAGTACAGAAGTTCTTTATTTGATGCTGTCAGTTTTAAATGGACAACACAGGTGGAATGTCATGGTGAGTTCAGAACTTCTTTATCTGATGTCAGTTTTAAATGGACAACACAGATGGAATGTTATGGTGAGTACAGAACTTCTTTATCTGATGATGTCAGTTTTAAATGGACAACACAGATGGAATGTTATGGTGAGTACAGAACGTCTTTATCTGATGCTGTCAGTTTTAAATGGACAACACAGATGTAATGATGTCCTTCAAGGATGCATCTGCAGTCCTAACAAATGGGTTGTCCTGCCTCAGGCAGCCCTTCGGTCGGCCGGATTCCAAAGTCTGGGTCTGGCCTCGGCTGATGTCGCACTTCACCCGACGTCATAGCTGCTGTTAATTGGGTATAAAGGCATCAGCCGACGCCATTTTCCTCAGTCTTTCTTGCCACGTGGCGCCCGAAGCAGAAGCTGTTCGCAAGTGCCGGTCTGTCAGAACCAGAGATTACTACTACCGAAGACTTCTAAAAAGCTAAGTACCCCGTTGGGGACTCTTTCTTGTCTCAGCCGATGTCAGAAAAAGTGAATAACTTTTTAACTTGTGGGAAACAAATACCTCATAAAGATTTCCACTCTTACTGCCTACCTTGTTTAGGCCCAGACCACGACGTAGCAGCTTGTCTAGCCTGTGTTTCCTTCAACCGACGGACACTTAGACATCGGTCGGAGTTTGCAGAGGAGTTTTTCGGCTCCGCTTTTGCTTACAACATGCCGTCGGAGACTCCGACTTCACAATTAGCTAAAAAACGTAAGGAAAAGGACCGACACTCGCGGTCCGCGGTTTCGGCCAAAACCGCGGTTAAACCAACTGCGAGTGTCTCGGTTTCGGCTGAAACCGAGTCCGCGGTTCTTCCTTCGGCCGAAAACATGCCTCCTACCGAGGCTTCATCCAGCATGGCTGAATCTGCTACTGAAATTCCACCTGCTCTTACAGGTTCTCAGGATTTATCAGATACTATCCCTTTAGATATATCTACTCCTGCACCTGGAGCTGCTAGGCCGCCTGCATCCATGTCAATTAAGGCTTTTGCCAGGGCTAAAGCAGCTAAATCAACAAAGACCGTGCCTGCTAAAACCCCCTCTCACAGGCCTAGCTCTAGTACTCAAATGCTTAGTCTAGCAGAGGATTTCATTTCTATGATCAGGGGATCCCAACCTCACCCTGACAGGGCCTCTCACCCACCTCCAGAGAAGAGGCCTAGAGCAGAGCCCCCTGAGCCTGTTTCTACAGATTACTCCTCTGATGATTCAGAAAATACAAATCCTCCCAGAAGGCCCTTATTCTCCATATGAGGACTCTGATGCAGAAGACTCCATTCCCTCTGCCTCTCCTCCTGAGTAATTTTCTTTTGGGGAAACCTTGCATGCTATGAGAGAACAATTCCAATGGCAGGGCCAGGATTTTTCAGACTCTAGGAAAAGGCTTAGGACCTTTTTACATTTACCACAGCATAGGCCTTTAGCCATTTCTCCAGTACTTACAGTTGTGGATGATGCATTTAATGATGCTTGTACTGCTCCTGACTCTCTTCCTCTGGCCCCTGCTAAGCCCGACAGATACTACAGGGTTCCGGACACACATTATCACTTGTATAAGGCTCCTATTGCAGATCCTGAAACTATTTCACAGGGCCCCAAAGTTGTAGCAGCTGCCTCTGCCAAAAACCCCCTCCCCTCTGAAAGAGAATGTAGGGCATTAGAGAGATGGGGTAAAAAAGTTTATACTTCTGCTACTCTTTCGGCTAGGGCCTTAAACTGTCAATTCCACATGATTCAGTATCAGGAATTTATGTTAGATCAGCTAACTAAAAAACTGTCCTCGCCTGAACGTTTAGACCGTAAGTTCCTTCAGGAATTGGTACATAACACTCAGCAGGTCAGTAAGCATTCCTTAAAATGCGGCTATGATGCACTGGAGGCTTCCTTTAGATCAGCTATGACTGCTACAGTGATCAGAAGGCATGCATGGTTAAAAGAGCAATCCTTACCAGACCATGTAAAGTCAAAGCTCCTAGATGCTCCCATGGAAAAACACAGTTTGTTTGGCTCCCCTGCACAGCAAGTGTTGAAGAAGATGGAAGAAAAAGCCAAATCTGTCCAGACAGTCAAGGATTTCTTACAGGTCCAGCCTCCGAGGTTTAGTAGGAACTGGCCTTCCAAGAATTGGTCCTTTCCAGACACCACCAGAGCACAGAGAGGCAGGAATAGGCGCCCAAGAGGCAGAGGTCAATCCAGAGGTGCCTACAGGGGATGTCAGTGGCAGCCTAACAACCAGAGAAGTACTGCCACAGATCCAGCCACTACCACTACCACTACCACAGGACAATCACAGTGACTTGGCTCTGAAACCGCCTACCAGGGAACAACTAGAAGCACCCTTTGGCGGAAAGCTAGCCTTATTTTCAGTAAACTGGCATTACATTACAGGAGACAAATGGATTTTACAGACAATAGACAAAGGATACAGGTTTCACTTCCATACTCTTCCAAGGAAAAGAGGAATGCCAAACCTACCTCCAAACCAAAAGACAAACACTTTAGAACAAATAGACCACTTACTAAGGATGAGAGCTATAGAAAAGGTACCGTCTATGGAACAAGGACAAGGATTTTACTCCAGACTTTTCCTAGTGCCAAGAAAGGAAAACCAATGGAGACCTATTCTCGACCTGTCCGCTCTGAACACATATCTCATTGTTCCAAAATTCAAGATGCTGACCCTACAGCAACTTCTTCCCATGCTGGGCAAGGAGTCTTGGCTGGTAACTCTAGATCTCAAGGAGGCATACCTGCACATCCCCATACGACCAAATTGCAGAAGATACCTCAGATTTCTTGCAGGATCAGAGCATTATCAATTCTCAGCATTGCCTTTTGGCTTATCTCCTGCGCCCAGAGTATTCACGAAATGCCTGGCATCAGTAATTGCTCATTGCAGGCTTCAGGGAATTCAAATTTATCCATACCTGGACGACTGCCTGTTACAAGCGGACAACAAAAACAAATTAACAGAAGATTTGAGAAAGGTTATTCACCTATTGCAAGCCCTGGGATACACAGTCAACTTAAAGAAGTCAAGGCTGATACCATCCCAAAGGATAACCTTCTTGGGTGCAGAACTGGACACATCAAACCAAATGGCATTTCTCACAGCAGAAAAGCAGAAACACCTACCACTCTATTTCATGGCATTAACAACGCAGAACCAGCTTACAACAAGGAAAGTATTGCAAGCCCTGGGTTACATGGCATCCTGCATAATATTGATTCCACATGCCAGACTACATATGAGGAAGTTGCAATGGTACCTAAGGAATTTATGGTCTCAGCACAAGCACAGCCTAGAAACCCAAATTCCAATAATTCCATGCCTGAAGCAAGAATTCCGGTGGTGGGCTCAGGCCTGTCAGTTGAACAAAGGGCTGCCCTTCCACAGCCCTCACCCAAGCCAGACTATCACGACGGATGCCTCAGACCTCGGTTGGGGGGCACACATGGTGGACAAGTGCATACAAGGCTTATGGACTCAAGACCATCTGAAACTACACATAAATCAAAAAAAGATGCTGGCAGTAAAGCAGGCAATTCAGACATTCAGACCGTTTCTTCAACAGGGTCATTTGATGATAAGGACGGACAACACCACAGTTATGTGGTATATCAACAAACAGGGAGGCACACATTCATATCCTCTCTGCCGGATGGCAATGGACCTCTGGAATGTGGCCCTGAACCTCAACATTCAGCTCCAGGCAATATTTGTGCCAGGAAAAGAAAATATACTAGCAGACATCTTAAGCAGAACTACCACGGATGCCCACGAATGGATGCTGCATCCAGACATCTTCAAATCCATTACAAGGAAATGGGGACTACCAGAAATAGACTTATTCGCATCCCCACACAACCACCAATTGAAAAAATTCTGCACAAGGACATTCCACCCACTTGCTTGGAAGGTGGACTCCCTATCTTTCAGTTGGGAAAACCTGACAGCATATGCATTCCCACCTCTTCTTTTGATGCACAAAGTGCTACTGAAGATCAAAGAAGATCACCCAAGGATCATCCTGATAGCTCCAGACTGGCCAAGGCAGCATTGGTACCCACTATTGAGGAGTATGTCACGGGAACACGCATGGCCTCTACCCCTAGTTCCTTTACTGCTAACACAGAACAACTTCAAAATCCTGCATCCGAACTTGAAAACACTGCAGCTAGCTGCTTGGAACATTGCATAAGACAAAATAACCCAGATTTATCTCAAAGGGTTAAAGACATTATCTTGGAGGCTCGCAGACCCTCAACAAGAAAAACTTATTCAGCAAAATGGAAAAGATATCTCATTTGGAGTGCAGCAAAAGGAGAAAATGTATCATTGGCAAACATAGCTAACATCCTGGAATACTTAGCAGAGCTTTTCCACAATGGACTGTCCTACTCCTCCATTAAGATTCATGCATCAGCAATTTCAGCAGAATACAACATGGATCCTCCAGTCTTTTCTCATCCTCTACTCAAGCAGTTCCTGAGAGGAATTAAAAATGTAAAGCCACCAAGGAAGCCACCATTGCCTACATGGGACTTGAACTTTGTGTTAGAAAAGTTGACGCTTCCCCCTTTTGAACCAGCAGCAACAGCAGAATTACAGTACTTATCTTGGAAAACTGCTTTCCTGCTTGCAATCACTTCAGCAAGAAGGGTTTCTGAATTACAGGCATTAATGGCAGCACAGCCCTTCCTTATCTTCCATCAGGATAGAGTGTCTATGAGAACTGATCCTACTTTTATGCCAAAGGTGGTCTCCAGGGTATCATTAAACCAAGCAATCCACCTACCTACATTCTTCCCCAACCCACAGAACAGGGGGGAAAGACTACTACATACCTTGGATGTGCATAGGCAATTGCGCTACTACCTGGACAGAACAAAGAACAATAGAAAAACTGACCAGCTTCTGGTAGCATATGCGACAGGAATGGAAGGAAAAGCAATTTCAAAACAGACAATCTCAAAATGGATAGGAAATTGCATTAGATTTTGTTACTCTTATCATGGAAAGACAACTCCAGAAAACATCAGACCTCACTCCACAAGGGCTACAGCCACTACTACAGCTTTTTTATGAGGAGTGGCTACCAAAGACATTTTAGAGGCTGCTACTTGGAGCTCCGTGCATACATTTGCCAAGCATTATAATCTACCTTTATACTCCAGATCCCGAGCAGGTTTTGCCACTGCTGTTTTGCAAGGGATCTTAACTACACCATAATTTTCTAAGTTCCTCCTCCCCCAGTTTGGCTATGGTATTCTACCCATTTGTTAGGACTGCAGATGGATCCTTGAAGGACATAGTACAGTTTTGTACCTACCATAAATGTAGATGTCCGAGAGGTATGCATCTGCAGTCAGGATTACCCACCCTCCTTCCCCTCTGTGGTACTCCTGGGGTATTTCCCCATCTTGTAGCTAGCTGGGGGAATCTATTATGGTGTATTTGTTTGTATATATGTATATACATGTTTATTTTTAATTGCTCTCTATTGTTTGGAAACATTTGCATTTATCCAAATTTAGCCTTCCTAGAGGGCATCTGGCAACTGGGGCAAGAAACACTGAGGAAAATGGCGTCGGCTGATGCCTTTATACCCAATTAACAGCAGCTATGACGTCGGGTGAAGTGCGACATCAGCCGAGGCCAGACCCAGACTTTGGAATCCGGCCGACCGAAGGGCTGCCTGAGGCAGGACAACCCATTTGTTAGGACTGCAGATGCATACCTCTCGGACATCTACATTTATGGTAGGTACAAAACTGTACTTTATGGTGAGTACAGAACTTCCTTATCTGATGTCAGTTTTAAATGGACAACACAGATGGAACGTTATTGTGAGTACAGAACTTCTTTATCTGATGTCAGTTTTAAATGGACAACACAGATGTAATGTTATGGTGAGTACAGAACTTCTTTATCTGCTGCTGTCAGTATTAAATGGACAACACAGATGGAATGTTATGGTGAGTACAAAACTTCTTTATCTGATGCTGTCAGTTTTAAATGGACAATACAGATGGAACGTTATGGTGAGTACAGAACTTCTTTACTGATGCTGTCAGTTTTAAATGGACAATACAGATGGAATGTTATGGTGAGTACAGAACTTCTTTATCTGACGCTGTCAGTTTTAAATGGATAACACAGATGGAATGTTATGGTGAGTACAGAACTTCTTTATCTGATGTCAGTTTTAAATGGACAACTCAGATGGAATGGTATGGTGAGTACAGAACTTCTTTATCTGACGCTGTCAGTTTTAAATGGACAACACAGATGGAATGTTATGGTGAGTACAGAACTTCTTTATCTGATGTCAGTTTTAAATGGACAACACAGATGGAATGTTATGGTGAGTACAGAACTTCTTTAACTGATGTCAATTTTAAACAGACAACACAGATGGAATGTTATGGTGAGTACAGAACTTCTTTAACTGATGTCAATTTTAAACAGACAACACAGATGGAATGTTATGGTGAGTACAGAACTTCTTTATCGGATGCTGTCAGTTTTAAATGGACAATACAGATGGAATGTTATGGTGAGTACAGAACTTCTTTATCTGATGCTGTCAGTTTTAAATGGATAACACAGATGGAACGTTATGGTGAGTACAGAACTTCTTTATCTGATGTCAGTTTTAAATGGACAACTCAGATGGAATGGTATGGTGAGTACAGAACTTCTTTATCTGACGCTGTCAGTTTTAAATGGACAACACAGATGGAATGTTATGGTGAGTACAGAACTTCTTTATCTGATGTCAGTTTTAAATGGACAACACAGATGGAATGTTATGGTGAGTACAGAACTTCTTTATCTGATGTCAGTTTTAAATGGACAACACAGATGGAACGTTATGGTGAGTACAGAACTTCTTTATCTGATGTCAGTTTTAAATGGACAACACAGATGGAATGTTATGGTGAGTACAGAACTTCTTTATCTGATGCTGTCAGTTTTAAATGGACAACACAGATGGAATGTTATGGTGAGTACAGAACTTCTTTATCTGATGTCAGTTTTAAATGGACAACACAGATGGAATGTTATGGTGAGTACAGAACTTCTTTATCTGATGCTGTCAGTTTTAAATGGACAACACAGATGGAATGTTATGGTGAGTACAGAACTTCTTTATCTGATGTCAGTTTTAAATGGACAACACAGATGGAATGTTATGGTGAGTACAGAACTTCTTTATCTGATGCTGTCAGTTTTAAATGGACAACACAGATGGAATGTTATGGTGAGTACAGAACTTCTTTATCTGATGCTGTCAGTTTTAAATGGACAACACAGATGGAATGTTATGGTGAGTACAGAACTTCTTTATCTGATGCTGTCAGTTTTAAATGGACAACACAGATGGAATGTTATGGTGAGTACAGAACTTCTTTATCTGATGCTGTCAGTTTTAAATGGACAACACAGATGGAATGTTATGGTGAGTACAGAACTTCTTTATCTGATGTCAGTTTTAAATGGACAACACAGATGGAATGTTATGGTGAGTACAGAACTTCTTTATCTGATGCTGTCAGTTTTAAATGGACAACACAGATGGAATGTTATGGTGAGTACAGAACTTCTTTATCTGACGCTGTCAGTTTTAAATGGACAACACAGATGGAATGTTATGGTGAGTACAGAACTTCTTTATCTGATGTCAGTTTTAAATGGACAACACAGATGGAATGTTATGGTGAGTACAGAACTTCTTTATCTGATGTCAGTTTTAAATGGACAACACAGATGGAATGTTATGGTGAGTACAGAACTTCTTTATCTGATGCTGTCAGTTTTAAATGGACAACACAGATGGAATGTTATGGTGAGTACAGAACTTCTTTATCTGATGTCAGTTTTAAATGGACAACACAGATGGAATGTTATGGTGAGTACAGAACTTCTTTATCTGATGCTGTCAGTTTTAAATGGACAACACAGATGGAATGTTATGGTGAGTACAGAACTTCTTTATCTGATGTCAGTTTTAAATGGACAACACAGATGGAATGTTATGGTGAGTACAGAACTTCTTTATCTGATGCTGTCAGTTTTAAATGGACAACACAGATGGAATGTTATGGTGAGTACAGAACTTCTTTATCTGATGTCAGTTTTAAATGGACAACACAGATGGAATGTTATGGTGAGTACAGAACTTCTTTATCTGATGTCAGTTTTAAATGGACAACACAGATGGAATGTTATGGTGAGTACAGAACTTCTTTATCTGATGCTGTCAGTTTTAAATGGACAACACAGATGGAATGTTATGGTGAGTACAGAACTTCTTTATCTGATGTCAGTTTTAAATGGACAACACAGATGAATGGACAACACAGATGGAATGTTATGGTGAGTACAGAACTTCTTTATCTGATGCTGTCAGTTTTAAATGGACAACACAGATGGAATGTTATGGTGAGTACAGAACTTCTTTATCTGATGTCAGTTTTAAATGGACAACACAGATGGAATGTTATGGTGAGTACAGAACTTCTTTATCTGATGCTGTCAGTTTTAAATGGACAACACAGATGGAATGTTATGGTGAGTACAGAACTTCTTTATCTGATGCTGTCAGTTTTAAATGGACAACACAGATGGAATGTTATGGTGAGTACAGAACTTCTTTATCTGATGCTGTCAGTTTTAAATGGACAACACAGATGGAATGTTATGGTGAGTACAGAACTTCTTTATCTGATGCTGTCAGTTTTAAATGGACAACACAGATGGAATGTTATGGTGAGTACAGAACTTCTTTATCTGATGTCAGTTTTAAATGGACAACACAGATGGAACGTTATGGTGAGTACAGAACTTCTTTATCTGATGATGTCAGTTTTAAATGGACAAAACAGATGGATTGTTATGGTGAGTACAGAACTTCTTTATCTGACGCTGTCAGTTTTAAATGGACAACACAGACGGAACGTTATGGTGAGTACAGAACTTCTTTATCTGATATCAGTTTTAAATGGACAACACAAATGGAACGTTATTGTGAGAACAGAACTTCTTTATCTGATGCTGTCAGTTTTAAATGGACAACACAGATGGAACATTATGGTGAGTACAGAACTTCTTTATCTGATGCTGTCAGTTTTAAATGGACAACACAGATGGAATGTTATGGTGAGTACAGAACTTCTTTATCTGATGTCAGTTTTAAATGGACAACACAGATGGAATGTTATGGTGAGTACAGAACTTCTTTATCTGACGCTGTCAGTTTTAAATGGACAACACAAATGGAACGTTATTGTGAGAACAGAACTTCTTTATCTGATGTCAGTTTTAAATGGACAACACAGATGTAACGTTATGGTGAGTACAGAACTTCTTTATCTGATGCTGTCAGTTTCAGATGGACTATACAGATGGAACATTATGGTGAGTACAGAACTTCTTTATCTGATGCTGTCAGTTTTAAATGGACAACACAGATGGAACGTTATGGTGAGCACAGAACTTCTTTATCTGATATCAGTTTTAAATGGACAACACAGATGTAACGTTATGGTGAGTACAGAACTTCTTTATCTGATGCTGTCAGTTTTAAATGGACAAAACTGATGGAATGTTATGGTGAGTACAGAACTTCTTTACCTGTTGCTGTCAGTTTTAAATGGACTACACAGACGGAATGTTATGGTGAGCACAGAACTTCTTTATCTGATGTCAGTTTTAAATGGACAACACAGATGTAACGTTATGGTGAGTACAGAACTTCTTTATCTGATGGTGTCAGTTTTAAATGGACTACACAGACGGAATGTTATGGTGAGAACAGAACTTCTTTATCTGATGCTGTCAGTTCTAAATGGACAACACAGATGGAACGTTATGGTGAGTTCAGAACTTCTTTATCTGATGCTGTCAGTTTTAAATGGACAACACAGATGGAATGTTATGGTGAGTAGAGAACTTCTTTATCTGATGCTGTCAGTTTTAAATGGACAACACAGATGGAATGTTATGGTGAGTACAGAACTTCTTTATCTGATGTCAGTTTTAAATGGACAACACAGATGGAATGTTATGGTGAGTACAGAACTTCTTTATCTGATGCTGTCAGTTTTAAATGGACAACACAGATGGAATGTTATGGTGAGTACAGAACTTCTTTATCTGATGATGTCAGTTTTAAATGGACAACACAGATGGAATGTTATGGTGAGTACAGAACTTCTTTATCTGATGCTGTCAGTTTTAAATGGACAACACAGATGGAATGTTATGGTGAGTACAGAACTTCTTTATCTGATGCTGTCAGTTTTAAATGGACAACACAGATGGAATGTTATGGTGAGTACAGAACTTCTTTATCTGATGCTGTCAGTTTTAAATGGACAACACAGATGGAATGTTATGGTGAGTACAGAACTTCTTTATCTGATGCTGTCAGTTTTAAATGGACAACACAGATGGAATGTTATGGTGAGTACAGAACTTCTTTATCTGATGTCAGTTTTAAATGGACAACACAGATGGAATGTTATGGTGAGTACAGAACTTCTTTATCTGATGTCAGTTTTAAATGGACAACACAGATGGAATGTTATGGTGAGTACAGAACTTCTTTATCTGATGTCAGTTTTAAATGGACAACACAGATGGAATGTTATGGTGAGTACAGAACTTCTTTATCTGATTCTGTCAGTTTTAAATGGACAACACAGATGGAATGTTATGGTGAGTACAGAACTTCTTTATCTGACGCTGTCAGTTTTAAATGGACAACACAGATGGAATGTTATGGTGAGTACAGAACTTCTTTATCTGATGATGTCAGTTTTAAATGGACAACACAGATGGAATGTTATGGTGAGTACAGAACTTCTTTATCTGATGCTGTCAGTTTTAAATGGACAACACAGATGGAATGTTATGGTGAGTACAGAACTTCTTTATCTGATGTCAGTTTTAAATGGACAACACAGATGTAACGTTATTGTGAGTACAGAACTTCTTTATCTGATGTCAGTTTTAAATGGACAACACAGATGGAATGTTATGGTGAGTACAGAACTTCTTTGTCTGACGCTGTCAGTTTTAGATGGACAACACAGATGGATTGTTATGGTGAGTACAGAACTTCTTTATCTGATGCTGTCAGTTTTAAATGGACAACACAGATGGAGTGATGTCCTTCAAGGATGCATCTGCAGTCATAACATATGGGTTGTCCTGCCTCAGGCAGCCCTTCGGTCGGCCGGATTCCAAAGTCTGGGTCTGGCCTCGGCTGATGTCGCACTTTCCCCGACGTCAGAGCGTCTGGGTTATAAAAGCATCAGCCGACACCATTTTCCTCAGTCTTTCTTGCCGCGCGGTGCCCGAAGCAGAAGCATTTCGCAAGTGCCGATCGGTCAGATCCTGTGATATGAAGAAATTCAGCTACCGAAGACTTCGAAAAAGCTAAGTACCCCATTGGGGACTCTTTCTTGCCTCAGCCGATGTCAGATAAAGTAAATAATTGTTTAACTTGTGGGAAACAAATACCTCATAAGGATTTCCACTCTTACTGCCTCCCTTGCTTAGGCCCAGACCACGACTTCTCGGCCTGTTCAGCCTGTGCTTCCTTCAACCGACGAACTCTTAGACTTCGGTCGAGTTTGCAGAGGAATTCTTTGGGGCTAATTTCGCATATAAGATGCCGTCGGAGACTCCGACTTCGCATTTGGTGAAAAAACGGAAGGACAAGGACCGACACTTTCCATGGCCCACGGTTTCGGCTGAAACCACGGTAAGGCCTACCGCGAGTGTCTCAGTTTTGGCCGAAACCGAGTCCTCGGAGCTTCCTTTAACTGAATCCACTCAACCGACCACTGCGGCCCTGGAGGCCCCGGCTGAGTCGGCTACCGAGCTTCCTACCGAAACCAGTGTCCAGGAAATGTCCGACGCCATACCTTTGGACAAATCTACTCCTGCACGTGGGGCAGCTAGACCCCCTGCTTCCATGTCCATTAAGGCTTTTTCCAGGGCTAAAGCTGCCAAACTTACTAAAGCTGTGCCTCCCAAACCCACCTCCCAGAGGCCTTCTTCTTCTAGTTCTCAGATCCTCAGCCTTGCAGAGGATCTTATTTCTTTAATTAGAGGTTCTCAGCCTCACCCGGACAGGGGCTCTCACCCACCACCAGACAAAAGGCCCAGGACTGAGCCCTCTGACCAACACTCTTCAGATGAGTCTACGGATGGATCTGAGTTAACAGACCACCAGGAGGAGGCTTATTCCCCCTATGAGGATTCTGATGCTGAAGAATCTATTCCTTCGGCCTCCCCTCCTGAAGAGTTTTCTTTTGGTGACACTCTACATTCCATGAGAGAGCATTTTCCATGGCAGGGTCAGGAATTTTCTAACTCTAGAAAGAGATTAAGGACCTTTTTGCATTTGCCTCAACATAGGCCCTTAGCTATACCTCCAGTTTTGCATGTTATTGATGATGTGTACAATGATGTTAGTACAGCTCCTGATACTCTCCCCCCAGCACCTGCCAAACCTGATAGATACTACAGGGTCCCGGATTCTCATTTCCATCTGTATAAGGCCCATTCCGCAGACCCAGACACTATTTCTCAGGGCCCTAAAGGGGTTGCAGCTGCCACTGCCAAAAATCCTCTCCCTTCTGAAAGGGAGTCTAGAGCTTTAGAGAGATGGGGAAAGAAGGTATATACTTCTGCAACTCTTTCTGTGAGGGCATTAAATTGTCAATTTCATATGATACAGTACCAAGAGTATTTGTTAGATGAACTGAATAAGAAATTTACTTCTTCTGAACCCCTTGACCGTAAATCCCTTCAGGACCTGGTACATAACTCACAGCAAGTTAGTAATCATTTCTTAAAGTGTGGTTATCATGCACTGGAGGCTTCATGTAGGTCAGCTATGACTGGGGCAGTTATTCGTAGGCATGCCTGGCTGAAGGAACAATCCCTGCCAGACCATGTTAAAGCTAAACTCCTGGATGCTCCAATGGAAAAACAAAAATTATTTTGCTCCTCGGCTCAGGAGGTCTTAAAGAAGTTTGAAGAAAAGGCTAAATCTGTGCAAACAGTTAAGGATTTTCTGCAAGTACAACCACCGAGATTCAGCAGAAACTGGCCTACTAAGAATTGGTCCTTTCCAGACTCAGACAGATCCCAGAGAGGCAGGAACAGGCATCCCAGAGGTAGAAGGCAAGCTAGGGGCTCCTACAGAGGCAGTCAGTGGCAGCCTACCAACCAGAGAGGTAGTGCAGCAACAACAACTTCTACTCCAGGACAGACGCAATGACTTCACTTTGATTCCTCCTACCAGGGCTCAATTGGATGATTCCTCCTACCAGGGCTCAATTGGAAGCACCATTGGGCGGAAAGCTTTCTTTATTCTCAAAAAACTGGCATTATATTACAAGGGACACATGGACACTGCAAATAATAGACAAAGGATACAGGTCCCACTTCCACACTTTGCCAAGAAGAAACGGAATGCCAAACCTGCCACCAAATCAGAGGGCAGAGGCTTTAAAGCAGATCAACAACTTACTTCAAATGAAAGCCATAGAAAAAGTACCTCTTTCAGAACAAGGTCAAGGATTCTACTCCAGACTATTCCTTGTTCCAAGAAAAGAAAATCAATGGAGGCCTATTCTCGACCTGTCCACACTAAATACTTTCCTCATTGTGCCAAAATTCAAGATGCTGACCCTACAGCAACTTCTTCCCATGCTGGGCAAGGAGTCTTGGCTGGTGACTCTAGATCTCAAGGAGGCATACCTGCATGTCCCTATTCGACCAAGTTGCAGAAGACACCTCAGATTTCTTGCAGGATCAGAGCATTATCAATTCTCAGCATTGCCCTTTGGCTTATCTACTGCGCCCAGAGTATTCACAAAATGCCTGGCATCAGTAATTGCACACTGCAGACTTCAGGGGATTCAAATCTACCCATATCTGGATGACTGCCTTATACAAGCGGACAACAAGGAACATTTGATAAAGGACTTGGCATATGCCATCAACCTACTACAGGCCTTGGGATACACAGTCAACATCCAAAAATCAAGACTTGTTCCATCCCAAAGGATAACCTTTTAGGGTGCAGATCTAGACACAACCACCCAAATGGCCTTTCTCACAGAAGAAAAACAAAAACAACTTCCGGATTACTTCATGAATCTGAAAAGACAAACTCAGCTAACTGCAAGGAAAATCCTGCAGGCCCTGGGTTACATGGCATCCTGCATAATTCTGATTCCACAGGCCAGGCTGCATATGAGAAAATTACAATGGTACCTAAGGAGTGTATGGTCTCAGCACAGTCACAGTTTAGAAGCTTTGATACCAATTATTCCTTGCCTTCAAAAGGAATTCCTGTGGTGGGCTCATGCCTGCCAGTCCAACAGAGGGTTGCCTTTCAACAAACCAAGAACAGAGCAAACCATCACCACGGACGCTTCGGACCGAGGATGGGGAGCACACATGGAGGGCAAATGTATCCAAGGCCTATGGTCTCAAGGACAGCTGCGCATGCACATAAACCAAAAGGAAATGCTGGCAGTAATACACGCAATCGAGGCCTTCAAACCCTTCCTCCATCAAGGTCACCTGTTAATAAGGACACACAACACCACAGTCATGTGGTACATAAACAAGCAGGGAGGCACACATTCCTACCCCCTATGCAGGCTGACTATGAATCTATGGGAGCTGTGCCTGAAGCTCAATATCCAACTACAGTCCCAGTTCGTGCCAGGAAAAGAAAATGTACTGGCAGACAGCTTAAGCAGAACTACCATGGATGCACACGAATAGATGCTGCACCCAGATATCTTCCTACTCATAACAAAAGCATGGGGACAGCCGGAGATTGATCTGTTCGCTTCCCCCCACAACCATCAACTGAAGACATTCTGCTCAAGGACTTATCACCCAAAAGCTTGGAGAGTGGACTCCCTCTCTTTCAGCTGGAAAGCTCTAAAAGTATATGCCTTCCCACCTCTCCCATTAATGTCCAAGGTTTTACTGAAGATCAGGGCAGAACAGCCAAGAGTGATTCTGATAGCTCCAGACTGGCCAAGGCAGCACTGGTACCCACTACTGAGGAGCATGTCACAGGCGAAACCATGGCCTCTCCCCCTATGGCCTCTTCTTCTGACGCAGAACAACTTCAAGATCATGCATTCCAACTTGAAAACATTGCAACTAACTGCCTGGAAAATTCCATAAATCCCCCTCACAATAACTTATCGCAGAGAGTACAGGACATTATTATGGAAGCTCGACGGCCTTCCACAAGGAAGACATACTCAGCAAAATGGAAAAGATTTCTCATTTGGAGCACAACAAAAGGCTTAGATGTGATAGTGGCGACTATGACACATATTCTGGAATACTTAGCAGAATTGTTCCGCAACGGCCTGTCCTATTCTTCCATTAAGATTCATGCCTCAGCAATTTCAGCATAATACAATGTTGATCCACCTATCTTCTCGCATCCTCTCCTCAGACAATTTCTGAGAGGAATCAAAAACATCAATCCTCCAAGAAACCCCCCTTTACCTACTTGGGATCTCAACTTTGTGCTGGAGAAACTAACACTTCCTCCCTTTGAACCAGCAGCAGCATCGGCGGATCTACAGCTTCTGTCATGGAAAACTGCATTCCTTCTGGCCATAACTTCAGCAAGAAGAGTATCTGAGTTACAAGCTTTAATGGCAGTACAGCCATTTCTTATCTTCCATCAGGACAGAGTCTCACTAAGAACCAATCCTACTTTTATGCCAAAGGTGGTATCTAGGGTATCCCTGAACCAAGCTATTCACTTGCCTACATTCTTCCCAAATCCACAAAACAAAGGGGAAAAACTTCTACACACTCTGGATATAGACAGACAACTACGCTACTACTTGGACAGAACTAAAAGTTACAGAAAGACTGACCAACTCCTTGTAGCATATGCTGCTGGGGTGCAAGGAAAAGCAATTTCCAAACAGACAATTTCAAAGTGGATAGGAAATTGCATTCGATTTTGATACTCCTTTCATGGAAAGACAGTTCCTGCAAACAGTAGGCCTCATTCCACGAGGGCCACAGCCACCACTACAGCCTTCCTACGAGGGGTGGCTACCAAGGACATTTTAGAAGCTGCTACATGGAGCTCCGTGCATACATTTGCCAAACATTACAATTTACCATTATACTCCAGATCCAGAGCAGGTTTTGCTACTGCAGTCCTGCAGGGTATCTTAACTACACCATCCTTTTCTTAGTACCTCCTCCCCCAGATTGGCTATGGTATTCTACCCATATGTTATGACTGCAGATGCATCCTTGAAGGACATAGTACAGTTTTGTACCTACCATAAATGTAGATGTCCGATAGGTATGCATCTGCAGTCAGGTTTACCCTCCCTCCTTCCCCTCTGTGGTATTCCTAGGGTGCTTACCCCTCCATTAGCTAGCTGGGGGATCTATTATGGTGTATTTGTTTGTATATATATATGTATATATTTTGGAAAATGTTTGGAATTTATTGCATTCCTCCAAATTTGGCCTTCCTAGAGGGCACCTGGCATCTGGGGCAAGAAACACTGGGGAAAATGGCGTCGGCTGATGCTTTTATACCCCAGACGCTCTGACATCGGGGAAAGTGCGACATCAGCCGAGGCCAGACCCAGACTTTGGAATCCGGCCGACCGAAGGGCTGCCTGAGGCAGGACAACCCGTATGTTATGACTGCAGATGCATACCAATCGGACATCTACATTTATGGTAGGTACAAAACTGTACTTTATGGTGAGTACAGAACTTCTTTATCTGATGTTAGTTTTAAATGGGCAACACAGATGGAATGTTATGGTGAGTACAGAACTTCTTTATCTGATGCTGTCAGTTTTAAATGGACAACACAGATGGAATGTTATGGTGAGTACAGAACTTCTTTATCTGATGCTGTCAGTTTTAAATGGACAACACAGATGGAACGTTATGGTGAGTACAGAACTTCTTTATCTGATGTCAGTTTTAAATGGACAACACAGATGGAATGTTATTGTGAGTACAGAACTTCTTTATCTGATGTCAGTTTTAAATGGACAACACAGATGGAATGTTATGGTGAGTACAGAACTTCTTTATCTGATGCTGTCAGTTTTAAATGGACAACACAGATGGAACGTTATGGTGAGTACAGAACTTCTTTATCTGATGCTGTCAGTTTTAAATGGACAACACAGATGGAACGTTATGGTGAGTACAGAACTTCTTTATCTGATGATGTCAGTTTTAAATGGACAACACAGATGGAATGTTATGGTGAGTACAGAACTTCTTTATCTGATGCTGTCAGTTTTAAATGGACAACACAGATGGAATGTTATGGTGAGTACAGAACTTCTTTATATGATGCTGTCAGTTTTAAATGGACAACACAGATGGAATGTTATGGTGAGTACAGAACTTCTTTATCTGATGCTGTCAGTTTTAAATGGACAACACAGATGGAATGTTATGGTGAGTACAGAACTTCTTTATCTGATGCAGTCAGTTTTAAATGGACAACACAGATGGAATGTTATGGTGAGTACAGAACTTCTTTATCTGATGATGTCAGTTTTAAATGGACAACACAGATGGAATGTTATGGTGAGTACAGAACTTCTTTATCTGATGCTGTCAGTTTTAAATGGACAACACAGATGGAATGTTATGGTGAGTACAGAACTTCTTTATCTGATGTTAGTTTTAAATGGACAACACAGATGGAACGTTATTGTGAGAACAGAACTTCTTTATCTGATGTTAGTTTTAAATGGACAACACATGCAATGTTATGGTGAGTACAGAACTTCTTTATCTAATGTTAGTTTTAAATGGACAACACATGCAATGTTATGGTGAGTACAGAACTTCTTTATCTGATGCTGTCAGTTTTAAATGGACAACACAGATGGAACGTTATGGTGAGTACAGAACTTCTTTATCTGATGTTAGTTTTAAATGGACAACACAGATGGAACGTTATTGTGAGAACACAACTTCTTTATCGGATGCTGTCAGTTTTAAATGGACAACACAGATGGAAAGTTATGGTGAGTACAGAACTTCTTAATCTGATGCTGTCAGTTTTAAATAGTCAACACAGATCGAATGTTATGGTGAGTACAGAACTTCTTTATCTGATGCTGTCAGTTTTAAATGGACAACACAGATGGAATGTTATGGTGAGTACAGAACTTATTTATCTGATGTTGTCAGTTTTAAATGGACAACACAGATGGAATGTTATGGTGAGTACAGAACTTCTTTATCTGATGTCAGTTTTAAATGGACAACACAGATGGATTGTTATGGTGAGTACAGAACTTCTTTATCTGATGGTGTCAGTTTTAAATGGACAACACAGATGGAACGTTATGGTGAGTACAGAACTTCTTTATCTGATGCTGTCAGTATTAAATGGACAACACAGATGGAATGTTATGGTGAGTACAGAACTTCTTTATCTGATGCTGTCAGTTTTAAATGGACAACACAGATGGAATGTTATGGTGAGTACAGAACTTCTTTATCGGATGCTGTCAGTTTTAAATGGACAACACAGATGGAATGTTATGGTGAGTACAGAACTTCTTTATCTGATGTCAGTTTTAAATGGACAACACAGATTGAATGTTATGGTGAGTAGAGAACTTCTTTATCTGATATCAGTTTTAAATGGACAACACAGATGTAACGTTATGGTGAGTACAGAACTTCTTTATCTGATGCTGTCAGTTTTAAATGGACAACACAGATGGAATGTTATGGTGAGTACAGAACTTCTTTATCTGATATCAGTTTTAAATGGGCAACCCAGATGGAATGTTACGTTGAGTACAGAACTTCTTTATCGGATGCTGTCAGTATTAAATGGACAACACAGATGGAATGTTATGGTGAGTACAGAACTTCTTTATCTGATGCTGTCAGTATTAAATGGACAACACAGATGGAATGTTATGGTGAGTACAGAACTTCTTTATCTGATGCTGTCAGTTTTAAATGGACAACACAGATGGAATGTTATGGTGAGTACAGAACTTCTTTATCGGATGCTGTCAGTTTAAATGGACAACACAGATGGAATGTTATGGTGAGTACAGAACTTCTTTATCTGATGCTGTCAGTATTAAATGGACAACACAGATGGAATGTTATGGTGAGTACAGAACTTCTTTATCTGATGCTGTCAGTTTTAAATGGACAACACAGATGGAATGATGTCCTTCAAGGATGCATCTGCAGTCCTTACAAATGGGTTGTCCTGTCGTCAGGCAACCCTTGATCGGCGGATTCCAAAGTCTGGGTCTGGCCTCGGCTGATGTCGCACTTCACCCGACGTCATAGCTGCAGTTCTTCGGGTATAAAGGTATCAGCCGACGCCATTTTCCTCAGTCTTTCTTGCCGCGTGGCGCCCGAAGCAGAAGCTGTTCGCAAGTGCCGGTCGGTCAGAACCAGAGATTACTACTACCGAAGATGTCTAAAAAGCTAAGTACCCCGTTGGGGACTCTTTCTTGCCTCAGCCGATGTCAGAAAAAGTGAATAACTGTTTAACTTGTGGGAAACAAATACCTCATAAAGATTTCCACTCTTACTGCCTACCTTGTTTAGGCCCAGACCACGACGTAGCAGCTTGTCTAGCCTGTGCTTCTTTCAACCGACGGACGCTTAGACGTCGGTCGGAATTGCTGAGGAGTTTTTCGGCTTTTGCTTAATATGCCGGAAACTCCGACTTCACAATTAACTAAAAAGCGCAAGGAAAAGGACCGACACTCGCGGTCTGCGGTTTCGGCCGAAACCCCGGTTAAGTCAACTGCGAGTGTCTCGGTTTCGGCTGAAACCGAGTCCACGGTTCTTCCTTCGGCCGAAAGCTTACCGCCTACCGAGGCCTCATCCAGCATGGCTGAATCTGCTACTGAAATCCCACCTTCTCTTGCAGGTTCACAGGATTTATCTGATACTATACCTTTAGATATATCTACTCCTGCACGTGGAGCTGCTAGGCCCCCTGCATCCATGTCGATTAAGGCTTTTGCCAGGGCTAAAGCAGCAAAATCTACCAAAACTGTGCCTGCTAAGACCCCCTCTCACAGGCCTAGCTCTAGTTCTCAAATGCTTAGTCTAGCAGAGGATCTCATTTCTTTGATCCGGGGATCCCAACCTCACCCTGACAGGGCCTGTCACCCACCTCCAGAGAAGAGGCCTAGAGCAGAGCCCCCTGAGCCAGTCTCTTCAGATTACTCCTCTGATGATTCAGATAATACAAACCCTCCAGAGGGCCCTTATTCTCCTTATGAGGACTCTGATGCAGAAGACTCCATTCCTTCTGCCTCTCCGCCTGAGGAATTTTCTTTTGGGGAAACCTTGCATGCTATGAGGGAACAATTTCAATGGCAGGGCCCGGATTTTTCAGACTCTAGGAATAGGCTTAGGACCTTTTTGCATTTGCCACAGCATAGGCCTTTAGCCATTCCTCCAGTACTTACTGTTGTGGATGATGCATTTAATGATGCTTGTACTGCTCCTGATTCTCTTCCTCCGGCCCCTGCTAAGCCCGACAGGTACTACAGGGTTCCGGACACACATTATCATTTGTATAAGGCCCCTTTTGCAGATCCTGAAACTATCTCCCAGGGACCCAAGGCTGTAGCAGCTACCTCTGCCAAAACCCCCTCCCCTCTGAAAGGGAATCTAGGGCCTTAGAGATGGGGTAAAAAAGTTTACACTTCTGCTACTCTTTCGGCTAGGGCCTTAAACTGTCAATTCCACATGATTCAGTATCAGGAATTTATGTTAGATCAGTTAACTAAAAAACTGTCCTCGTCTGAACCATTAGACAAAAAATATGTTCAGGAAATGGTACATAACATTCAGCAGGTCAGTAATCATTCCTTAAAATGCGGCTATGATGCACTGGAGGCTTCCTTTAGATCAGCTATGACTGGTACAGTGATCAGAAGACATGCATGGTTAAAGGAGCAGACCTTACCAGACCATGTTAAATCAAAGCTCCTAGATGCTCCCATGGATAAGCTCAATTTGTTTGGCTCCCCTGCACAGTAGGTGCTTAAGAAGGTGGAAGAGAAAGCAAAATCTGTCCAGACAGGCAAGGATTTCTTACAGGTCCAGCCTCCAAGGTTTAGTAGGAACTGGCCTTCCAAGAATTGGTCCTTTCCAGACACCTCCAGAGCTCAGAGAGGCAGGAATAGGCGCCCAAGAGGCAGGGGTCAATCCAGAGGTGCCTACAGGGGACGTCAGTGGCAGACTAACAACCAGCGAAGTACTGCCACAGATCCAGCCACCACCACTTCAGCAGGACAATCACAGTGACTTGGCTCTGAGACCGCCTACCAGGGAACAACTAGAAGCACCCTTAGGCAGAAAGCTAGCCTTATTTTCAGTAAACTGGCATCACATCACAGGAGACAAATGGATTTTACAGACAATAGACCAAGGTTACAGGTTTCACTTCCATACTCTACCAAGGAAGAGAGGAATGCCAAACCTACCTCCAAATCAGAAGACAAAAGCTCTAGAACAAATACACCACTTACTAAGGATGAGAGCTATAGAAAGGGTATCATCTATGGAACAAGGGCAAGGATTTTACTCCAGACTTTTCCTGGTGCCAAGAAAAGAAAGCCAATGGAGACCTATTCTCGACCTGTCCGCTCTAAACACATACCTCATTGTTCCAAAATTCAAAATGCTGACCCTACAGCAGCTTCTTCCCATGCTGGGCAAGGAGTCTTGGCTGGTAACTCTAGATCTCAAGGAGGCATACCTGCATGTCCTCATACGACCAAATTGCAGAAGATACCTCAGATTTCTTGCAGGATCAGAGCATTATCAATTCTCAGCATTGCCCTTTGGCTTATCTACTGCGCCCAGAGTATTCACGAAATGCCTGGCATCAGTAATTGCTCATTGCAGGCTTCAGGGAATTCAAATTTACCCTTACCTGGACGACTGCCTGTTACAAGCGGACAACAAAAACAAATTAATAAAATATTTGAAAAAGGTCATTCATCTATTGCAAGCCCTGGGATACACAGTCAATATAAAAAAGTCAAGGCTGATACCATCCCAAAGGATAACTTTCTTGGGTGCAGAGCTGGACACATCAAATCAAATGGCATTCCTCACAGCAGAAAAACAGAAGCACCTTCCTCTCTATTTCATGGCATTAACAGAGCAGAACCAGCTATCAGCAAGGAAAGTCCTGCAAGCCCTGGGTTACATGGCATCCCACATAATATTGATTCCACATGCCAGACTACATATGAGAAAGTTACAATGGTACCTAAGGAATTTATGGTCTCAGCACAAGCACAGCCTAGAAACCCAAATTCCAATAATTCCATGCCTGAAGCAAGAATTCCAATGGTGGGCTCAGGCCTGTCAATCGAACAAAGGGCTGCCCTTCCACAACACTCAACCAAGCCAGACTATCACAACGGATGCCTCAGACCTCGGTTGGGGGGCACACATGCTGGACAAGTGCATACAAGGCTTATGGACTCAAGGCCAGCTGAACCTACACATAAATCAAAAGGAGATGCTGGCAGTAAAACTGGCAATTCAGACATTCAGACCATTTCTTCGACAGGGTCAATTGCTGATAAGGACGGACAACACCACAGTTATGTGGTACATCAACAAACAGGGAGGCACACATTCATACCCTCTATGCCGGATGGCAATGGACCTCTGGAATGTGGCCCTGAGCTTCAACATTCAGTTACAAGCAATATTTGTACCAGGAAAAGAAAATATACTAGCAGACATCCTAAGCAGAACTACCACGGATGCCCACGAATGGATGCTGCATTTTGACATCTTCAACTCCATTACAGGGAAATGGGGCTACCAGAAATAGACTTATTCGCATCCCCACACAACCACCAATTGAAAAAATTCTGCACGAGGACATACCACCCACTTGCTTGGAAGGTGGACTCCCTATCTTTCAGTTGGAAAAACCTGACAGCATATGCATTCCCACCTCTTCCTTTGATGCACAAGGTGCTATTGAAGATCAAAGAAGACCGTCCAAGGATCATCCTGATAGCTCCAGACTGGCCAAGGCAACATTGGTACCCATTACTGAGGAGCATGTCTCGGGAACAAATATGGCCTCTGCCCCTAGTTCCCTTACTGTTAACACAGAACAACTTCAAAACCCTGCATCCAAACCTAAAAACACTGCAGCTGACTGCCTGGAACATTGCATAAGACAAAATAACCCAGAATTATCTCAAAGGGTTAAAGACATTATCTTGGAGGCTCGCAGGCCTTCAACAAGGAAAACCTATTCAGCAAAATGGAAAAGATATCTCATTTGGAGTGCAGCAAAAGGAGAAAATGTGTCACTGGTAAACATAGCTAACATCCTGGAATACTTGGCAGAGCTTTTCCATAATGGCCTGTCCTATTCTTCCATTAAGATTCATGCATCAGCTATTTCAGCAGAATACAACATGGACCCTCCAGTCTTCTCACATCCTCTACTCAGGCAGTTTCTGAGAGGAATTAAAAATGTAAAACCACCAGGGAAGCCACCACTGCCTGCATGGGACTTTAACTTTGTGCTAGAAAAGTTGACACTCCCTCCTTTCGAGCCAGCAGCAACAGCAGAATTACAGTACTTATCATGGAAAACTGCTTTCCTGCTTGCAATCACTTCAGCAAGAAGGGTTTCTGAACTACAGGCATTAATGGCAGTACAACCCTTCCTTATCTTTCATCAAGATAGAGTGTCCATGAGAACTAATCCTACTTTTATGCCAAATGTGGTCTCCAGGGTATCTTTAAACTAAGCTATCCACCTGCCTACATTCTTCCTCAACCCACAGAACAGGGGAGAAAGACTATTACATACCTTGGATGTACATAGGCAATTGCGCTACTACCTGGACAGGACCAAGAGCAATAGAAAAACTGACCAGCTACTGGTAGCATATGCAACAGGAATGGAAGGAAAAGCAATTTCAAAACAGACCATCTCTAAGTGGATAGGAAATTGCATTAGATTTTGTTACTCTTACCATGGAAAGACAACTCCAGAAAACATCAGACCTCACTCCACAAGGGCTACAGCCACTACTACAGCTTTTTACGAGTGGCTACCAAAGACATTTTAGAGGCTGCTACTTGGAGCTCCGTGCATACATTTGCCAAGCATTATAATCTACCATTATACTCCAGATCCCGAGCAGGTTTTGCCACTGCTGTTTTGCAAGGGATCTTAACTACACCATAATCTTATTATTCCTCCTCCCCCAGTTTGGCTATGGTATTCTACCCATTTGTAAGGACTGCAGATGCATCCTTGAAGGACATAGTACAGTTTTGTACCTACCATAAATGTAGATGTCCGAGAGGTATGCATCTGCAGTCAGGATTACCCTCCCTCCTTCCCCTCAGTGGTACTCCTAGGGTATTTGCCCATCTTGTAGCGAGCTGGGGGAATCTATTACAGTGTATTTGTTTGTATATATGCACATACATGCTTATTTTTTGTTTGCTCTCTACTGTTTGGAACCATTTGCATTCATCCAAATTTAGCCTTCCTAGAGGGCACCTGGCATCTGGGGCAAGAAACACTGAGGAAAATGGCGTCGGCTGATACCTTTATACCCGAAGAACTGCAGCTATGACGTCGGGTGAAGTGCGACATCAGCCGAGGCCAGACCCAGACTTTGGAATCCGGCCGACCGAAGGGCTGCCTGACGACAGGACAACCCATTTGTAAGGACTGCAGATGCATACCTCTCGGACATCTACATTTATTTTAGGTACAAAACTGTACTTTATGGTGAGTACAGCACTTCTTTATCTGATGCTGTCAGTTTTAAATGGACAACACAGATGGAACGTTATGGTGAGAACAGAACTTCTTTATCTGATGCTGTCAGCTTTAAATGGACAACACAGATGTAACGTTATGGTGAGTACAGCACTTCTTTATCTGACACTGTCAGTTTTAAATGGACAACACAGATGGAATGTTATGGTGAGTACAGGACTTCTTTATCTGATGCTGTCAGTTTTAAATGGACAACAGAGGTGGAATGTTATGGTGAGTACAGGACTTCTTTATCTGATGCTGTCAGTTCTAAATGGACAACACAGATGGAATGTTATGGTGAGTACAGAACTTCTTTATCTGATGCTGTCAGTTTTAAATGGACAACACAGATTATGTCAGTTTTAAATGGACAAAACAGATGGATTGTTATGGTGAGTACAGAACTTCTTTATCTGACGCTGTCAGTTTTAAATGGACAACACAGATGGAATGTTATGGTGAGTACAGAACTTCTTTATCTGATGCTGTCAGTTTTAAATAGACAACACAGATGGGATGTTATGGTGAGTACAGAACTTCTTTATCTGATGTCAGTTTTAAATGGACAACACAGATGGAATGTTATGGTGAGTACAGAACTTCTTTATCTGATGCTGTCAGTTTTAAATGGACAACACAGATGGAACGTTATGGTGAGTACAGAACTTCTTTATCTGATATCAGTTTTAAATGGACAAAACAGATGTAACGTTATGGTGAGTACAGAACTTCTTTATCTGATGCTGTCAGTTTTAAATGGATTATACAGATGGAACATTATGGTGAGTACAGAACTTCTTTATCTGATGCTGTCAGTTTTAAATGGACAACACAGATGGAATGTTATGGTGAGTACAGAACTTCTTTATCTGATGCTGTCAGTTTTAAATGGACAACACAGATGGATTGTTATGGTGAGTACAGAACTTCTTTATCTGATGCTATCAGTTTTAAATAGACAACACAGACAGAACGTTATGGTGAGTAAAGAACTTAATTATCTGAAGCTGTCAGTTTTAAATAGACAACACCGATGGAATGTTATGGTGAGTACAGAACTTCTTTATCTGATGCTGTCAGTTTTAAATGGACAACACAGATGGAACGTTATGGTGAGTACAGAACTTCTTTATCTGATGCTGTCAGTTTTAAATGGACAACACAGATGGAACGTTATGGTGAGTACAGAACTTCTTTATCTGATGTCAGTTTTAAATGGACAACACAGATGGAATGTTATGGTGAGTACAGAACTTCTTTATCTGACGCTGTCAATTTTAAATGGACAACACAGACGGAACGTTATGGTGAGTACAGAACTTCTTTATCTGATGCTGTCAGTTTTAAATGGACAACACAGATGGAATGTTATGGTGAGTACAGAACTTCTTTATCTGATGCTGTCAGTTTTAAATGGACAACACAGATGGAATGTTATCGTGAGTACAGAACTTCTTTATCTGATGTCAGTTTTAAATGGACAACACAGATGGAATGTTATGGTGAGTACAGAACTTCTTTATCTGATGTTAGTTTTAAATGGACAACACAGATGGAATGTTATGGTGAGTACAGAACTTCTTTATCTGATGCTGTCAGTTTTAAATGGACAACACAGATGGAATGTTATGGTGAGAACAGAACTTCTTTATCTGATGCTGTCAGTTTTAAATGGACAACACAGATGGAACGTTATGGTGAGAACAGAACTTCTTTATCTGATGTCAGTTTTAAATGGACAACACAGATGGAACGTTATGGTGAGTACAGAACTTCTTTATCTGATGCTGTCAGATTTAAATGGACAACACAGACGGAACGTTATGGTGAGAACAGAACTTCTTTATCTGATGCTGTCAGTTTTAAATGGACAACAAAGACGGAACGTTATGGTGAGTACAGAACTTCTTTATCTGATGCTGTCAGTTTTAAATGGACAACACAGATGGAACATTGTGGTGAGTATAGAACTTCTTTATCTGATGCTGTCAGTTTTAAATGGACAACACAGATGGAATGTTATGGTGAGTATAGAACTTCTTTATCTGATGCTGTCAGTTTTAAATGGACAACACAGATGGAATGTTGTGGTGAGTACAGAACTTCTTAATCTGATGCTGTCAGTTTTAAATGGACAACACAGATGGAATGTTATGGTGAGTACAGAACTTCTTTATCTGATGCTGTCAGTTTTAAATGGACAACACAGATGGAACGTTATTGTGAGTACAGAACTTCGTTATCTGATGTCAGTTTTAAATGGACAACACAGATGGAATGTTATGGTGAGTACAGAACTTCTTTATCTGATGCTGTCAGTTTTAAATGGACAACACAGATGGAACGTTATTGTGAGTACAGAACTTCGTTATCTGATGTCAGTTTTAAATGGACAACACAGATGGAATGTTATGGTGAGTACAGAACTTCTTTATCTGATGCTGTCAGTTTTAAATGGACAACACAGATGGAATGTTATGGTGAGTATAGAACTTCTTTATCTGATGCTGTCAGTTTTAAATGGACAACACAGATGGAATGTTGTGGTGAGTACAGAACTTCTTAATCTGATGCTGTCAGTTTTAAATGGACAACACAGATGGAACGTTATGGTGAGTACAGAACTTCTTAATCTGATGCTGTCAGTTTTAAATGGACAACACAGATGGAATGTTATGGTGAGTACAGAACTTCTTTATCTGATGCTGTCAGTTTTAAATGGACAACACAGATGGAACGTTATTGTGAGTACAGAACTTCGTTATCTGATGTCAGTTTTAAATGGACAACACAGATGGAATGTTATGGTGAGTACAGAACTTCTTTATCTGATGCTGTCAGTTTTAAATGGACAACACAGATGGAATGTTGTGGTGAGTACAGAACTTCTTTATCTGATGCTGTCAGTTTTAAATGGACAACACAGATGGAACGTTATGGTGAGTACAGAACTTCTTTATCTGATGCTGTCAGTTTTAAATGGACAACACAGATGGAATGTTATGGTGAGTACAGAACTTCTTTATCTGATGCTGTCAGTTTTAAATGGACAACACAGATGGAACATTGTGGTGAGTATAGAACTTCTTTATCTGATGCTGTCAGTTTTAAATGGACAACACAGAAGGAATGTTATGGTGAGTACAGAACTTTATCTATGTTATGGTGAGTACAGAACTTCTTTATCTGATGCTGTCAGTTTTAAATAGACAACACAGATGGAATGTTATGGTGAGTACAGAACTTCTTTATCTGATGTCAGTTTTAAATGGACAACACAGATGGAACGTTATGGTGAGTACAGAACTTTTTTATCTGATGCTGTCAGTTTTAAATGGACAGCACAGACGGAACGTTATGGTGAGAACAGAACTTTTTTATCTGATGCTGTCAGTTTTAAATGGACAGCAAAGACGGAATGTTATGGTGAGTGCAGAACTTCTTTATCTGATGTTAGTTTTAAATGGACACCACAGATGGAATGTTATGGTGAGTACAGAACTTCTTTATCTGATGCTGTCAGTTTTAAATGGACAACACAGATGGAATGTTATGGTGAGTACAGAACTTCTTTATCTGATGCTGTCAGTTTTAAATGGACAACACAGATGGAATGTTATGGTGAGTACAGAACTTCTTTATCTGATGCTGTCAGTTTTAAATGGACAACACAGGTGGAATGATGTTCATCGTGCATACAGCTGCAGTAATAACATATGTGTTCTCTGCCGTCAGGTGGTCCCTCGGTCAGCCGAATTCCAAAGTCTAGGTCTGGCGCCGGTTGTTGTCGCTTCTTTTCCTGACGTCAGAGAGGCAGGAGTATATAAGACACAGCCGACGCCATTTTCTTCAGTCTTTTTTGCCGCACGGTGCCTGAAGCAGAAGCAGTTCGCAAGTGCCGGTCGGCCAGCTCCTGAATTTACGAAAAATTTGGAAACCGAAGTCTTCATTAAAGCTAAGTACCCCGTTGGGGAAACGTTTCTTGCCTCAGACTGATGTCAGAAAAAGTTAACAATTGTATTTCTTGTGGGAAGCAAATACCGTATAAGGATTTCCATTCCCTTTGCATACCTTGTTTAAGCCCAGACCACGAAGTCTCGGGCTGTCGCTTTTGTGCTACTTTCAATAAACGCACTATCAAGCGTCGGGCGGAGTTCGCCCAACATTTATTTGGTAAAGTATTTGATTATAAAATGTCGTCAGAGACTCTGACTACCGTTTTGTCCAAAAAATGCAAGGACAAGGACCGACATGCGAGGGCCGCGGTCTCCACCGACACCACGCCAAAACCAGCTACACGTGGTCCAGTTCTCAGCGAGACGCCTATGCAGTCCCTGACTACCGACGACACTTCTTTGGCAGGGTCTACTGTACCTGAGACCGCAGGTACCTCGACCCATACCCAGACTACAACCACCGAAGCCACCGTGAGCGTTGAGTCTCCTAATGTGGACAGGTCCACTTCCACCCATGATGTCTTTAGACCCTCATCTTCCTTTTCCATTAAGGCCTTTACTAAGTCCAAATCAGCCAGGCATCCCAAGAGGCCTGTTGCACAGGGCCCATCCACAAAGCCCCATGCCTAAAAAACAGATGCTTAAAATGACTGAGGATTTAATTACTCTTATCAGGGGTTCCCAACCCCCTCCTGACAAGAGGCCCAGAGTGGAGGAAGATTCTCCCTCTTCTGATCAGGGCTCCATTTTTTCAGAGCACTCTGATGTAGAAGAGCAATCTTACTCCCCTTTTGAAGATTCTGATGCAGAGCAATCCATTCCTTCTGTATCTCCCCCTGAGGATTATTCTTTTGGGGAAACCTTGCACACTTTGAGGGAACACTTCCATTGGGAAGGCCAAGACTTTTCTGATTCCAAGAAAAGACTGAGGGAATTTCTTTTGTTACCTCAACACAGGCCTCTGGCGATACCTCCTGTCTTGGATGTACTTGATGATGTTTATTCAGAGGCTTGCCTTAACCCGGATTCCCTGCCTCCTGCCCCAGTCAAGCCTGATAGGTACTACAGAGTTCCTAACTCTCACCAATTTCTTTTCAAAAGCCACAATGCTGACCCTGAAACCATTTCTCAAGGCCCCAAGGGAATGAAGGCCTCTACTGCTAAGAATCCACTACCTTCCGAAAGAGAGTCAAGATCCTTAGAAAGGTGGGGAAAAAAGGTATATACCTCGGCCACCCTAGCCATGAGGGCCTTAAATTGTCAGTTTCATATGCTTAAATACCAGCAGTTTCTGTTATCACAATTAAGAAATAAAATGTCCCAACCTGAACAACCAGATTTGAAGGAGTTGCAGGATATGATGCATAGTGCAGAACAAGTGGGTAAACACACCTTACAATGTGGTTATGATGCCCTAGAGGCCTCAAGTAGAGCTGCAGTTACAGGATCAGTTATTCGTAGGCATGCATGGCTTAGGGAACAAATCTTGCCTGATCATGTGAAAGCTAAGTTACTAGATGCTCCTTTACAAAAGGATGTGCTATTTGGTACTAATGCTGAGGAGATACTACGGAAAATGGAAGAAAAAGCCAAATCTATGCAAACTGTCAAAGCTTTTCTACAGGTTCAACCACCACGTTTTAGCAGAAATTGGCCTTCTAAAAACTGGTCCTTTCCAGCCACGGACAAGCCCCAAAGAGGTAGATACAGGTGCACAAGGGGCAGAGGACAATCACAAGGATCATATAGAGGCAGGCAATGGCAAACTCCAGCACCAAGAGGTGGTGAAAACGGTGCACAGCAATACAGGAAACAAACCCAATGACTTCCTCCTTTCCATGCCAAGCAAGTTTCAGCTGGCAGCACCCTTGGGAGGAAAGCTGGCATTATTTACAAGAAACTGGCATATGGTGGTTGGCATATGGTCACAACAGACAAATGGATCCTGGACGTTATAAACAGAGGCTACAGATTTCATTTTCACACTCTTCCAACCTGCCACACAATCAAAGGGCAGAGGCACAACTACAAATTTCAAAGCTCATACACGTGAAAGCTATTCAAGAGGTACCTACTCACGAACAAGGTCAAGGTTTTTATTCCAGGCTATTTCTGGTACCAAGGAAAGGAACCGACTGGAGACCCATTTTGGACTTATCCATCCTAAACACATTCTTACTCGTACCAAAATTCAAGATGCTCACATTACAGCAGCTTCTTCCCATGCTGGGCAAGGGATTTTGGCTTGTAACATTGGACCTCATGGAGGCATACCTGCATGTCCCAATCAGACAAAGCTGCAGAAGATACCTCAGATTTCTTGCAGGTTCAATCCACTATCAATTCTCTGCATTGCCCTTTGGCTTATCTACTGCGCCCAGAGTATTCACGAAATGCCTGGCATCAGTAATTGCCTACTGCAGACTTCAAGGGATACAAATTTACCCTTATTTGGATGACTGCCTGATCCAAGTGGACAGCAAGCACATACTTCTGGAACATCTGGCTTATGCAACACGGTTACTGAATGCTCTGGGATACACAATCAACAAAGAGAAATCCAGGCTAACACCATCTCAGAAAACAACTTTTCTGGGTGCCAACTTGGACACAAACACCCAGATGGCTTATCTTACGCCAGAAAAGCAGAGGCAACTAACTCAGTACTTCAAAATGCTAGCAAATTGTACCAGGCTTACTGCAAGGAAAATCCTGCAGGCTCTGGGCTTCATGGCATCTTGCATTCTTTTAATCCCATGTGCAAAGTTGCATATGAGGAAACTTCAATGGTACATAAAAAATCTATGGTCTCAACACAGCTACAGTTTGGAAACAATAATACCAATAATTCCATGTTTGCAAAAGGAATTTCTATGGTGGGCTCAAGCATGTCAAACAAACACAGGTCTCCCATTCTGCAAGCCTCAAGCAAATCAAGTCATCACAACAGACGCCTCAGATTATGCCTGGGGGGGCGCACATGACAGACAGGTGCATTCAGGGCAAATGTTCCCAAAAGGAAAAGCACCTTCACATCAATCAAAAAGAAATGCTAGCAGTAATAAATGCTATTATAGCTTTCAAGGACCTCCTGCATCCAGGTCAATTATTGATAAGAACAGACAACACCACAGTTATGTGGTACATAAACAAACAAGGAGGAACACATTCATACCCCCTGTGCAGACTAGGCATGACACTTTGGAACTTGGCTCTGGAATGGCAAATCGAACTTCAAGCACAGTACTTGCCAGGTTTGGAAAACACGCTGGCAGACAATCTAAGCAGAAATATGTCAGATCCACACGAATGGAGATTGCATCCTCAAGTGTTTACAAAGATAATCCAAGCGTGGGGGAGGCCAGACATAGATCTCTTCGCCTCCCACAGGAATCATCAATTGGAAAAGTTTTGTTTAAGGACCTCTCATCCAAAGGCCTGGAGAGTGGACGCCCTTTCTTTCAGTTGGACAGCATGGGCAGTTTACTTTTTCCCACCTCTGCCTCTTCTGCCCAAGGTGCTCTTGAAAGCAAGAGCAGAGAGACCAAAGATGATAATGATTGCTCCAGTCTGGCCAAGACAACACTGGTACCCACTCCTGAGGAGCCTAACACATACTCCTCCCTGGTCCCTACCCCTAATGCCTCTTCTGCTGACTCAGCACAACTACAAAACTCTTCACAGTCAGCTGAAAACACTCAATCTCGCTGCATGGAAAATTCCTTAACTCCTCAACAGACCTTACTCCCCAAAGAGGTACAGGATGTCATTTTGGATGCCAGAAGGCCATCTACTAGAAAGGCTTACTCAGCAAAATTTTGCTCTTGGAATGAGAAAAAAGGCCAGGACCCTACAAAACTAAATTTGCCTCAGGTATTACAGTATCTAGCTGAGCTGCTGAACAGTGGACTTTCATTTTCCTCCATAAAAATCCATGCCTCAGCCATTTCTGCAGAATTCAACACGGATCCACCCTTATTCTCTCACCCACTCTTAAGACAGTTCCTCAGAGGGGCTAAGAATATAAGACCACCAAGGAAACAACCAGTGCCAGCCTGGGATCTTAATTATATTCTAGAAAAATTAACATTGCCTCCTTTTGAACCACCTGCCTCAGCAGATTTGCAACATTTGTCCTGGAAAACAGCCTTCCTTCTGGCCATTACCTCAGCTCGTAGGGTTTCAGAACTACAAGCCCTCATGGCTGTGCAGCCCTTTCTCATCTTCCATCAGGACAGGGTTTCCCTTCGAACCAACCCATCATTTATGCCTAAAGTGGTATCCAGGGTAGCTTTAAATCAAGCCATACACTTGCCTACCTTTTACCCCAATCCTCAAAACAAAGGGGAAAGGCTGCTACACTCTTTAGACATCCATAGACAGCTACGTTATTATTTGGACAGAACAAAGCCTTTTAGGAAATCAGAACAACTTTTTGTGTTCTATGCTGTAGGAGCTCAAGGGAAGCCAGTGACCAAACAGACAATTTCAAAATGGATAGGCCACTGCATACGGTTTTGTTACTCCTATCATGGAAAATCTGTCCCTACGGGCAACAGATCCCACTCCACCAGGGCCACAGCTACCTCTACAGCCTTCCTCAGAGGAGTTCCTACCAAAGATATTTTGGAGGCAGCCACTTGGAGTTCTGTACATACCTTCACAAGACACTACCACCTGCCTTTATATTCCAAAACTAGAGCAGGCTTTGCTACTGCTGTTTTTCAGGGCATTCTGGCTCATCCCAGTTTTACCTAGTGCCTACCACCCTGTGCGTAGCTTTGGGATTCTACCCATATGTGATTACTGCAGCTGTATGCACGATGAACATAGTACAGTTTTGTACCTACCATAAATGTAGATGTTCGAGTGCTAATACAGCTGCAGTACAGATTTCTCTCCCTCCTTCCCCTCTTGGTAAAGGCTTAGGACCTAACCCCTCTTCATACAAACTGTTTGGGTTATCCTTCTATGGTATATTTGCTTGCAACTACTGTTTTTTGATTACATTGCATTGCATGTATATAAATATAATTTATGTATTGCCTTCCTACTGGGGGCACCTGACATCTGGGGCAAGAAAGACTGAAGAAAATGGCGTCAGCTGTGTCTTATATACTCCTGCCTCTCTGACGTCAGGAAAAGAAGCGATAACAACCGACGCTGGACCTAGACTTTGGAATTCGGCCGACCAAGGGACCGCCTGACGGCAGAGAACCCATATGATATTACTGCAGCTGTATTAGCACTCGAACATCTACATTTATGGTAGGTACAAAACTGTACTTTATGGTGAGTACAGAACTTCTTTATCTGATGCTGTCAGTTTTAAATGAAAACACAGATGGAACGTTATGGTGAGTACAGAACTTCTTTATCTGATGCTGTCAGTTTTAAATGGACAACACAGATGGAATGTTATGGTGAGTACAGGACTTCTTTAACTGACGCTGTCAGTTTTAAATGGACAACACAGATGGAATGTTATGGTGAGTACAGGACTTCTTTAACTGACGCTGTCAGTTTTAAATGGACAACACAGATGGAATGTTATGGTGAGTACAGGACTTCTTTAACTGACGCTGTCAGTTTTAAATGGACAACACAGATGGAATGTTATGGTGAGTACAGACCTTCTTTATCTGATGCTGTCAGTTTTAAATGGACAACACAGATGGAATGTTATGGTGAGTACAGAACTTCTTTATCTGATGCTGTCAGTTTTAAATGGACAACACAGATGGAATGTTATGGTGAGTACAGAACTTCTTTATCTGATGTCAGTTTTAAATGGACAACACAGATGGAATGTTACGATGAGTACAGAACTTCTTTATCTGATGCTGTCAGTTTTAAATGGACAACACAGATGGAATGTTATGGTGAGTACAGAACTTCTTTATCTGATGCTGTCAGTTTTAAATGGACAACACAGATGGAATGTTATGGTGAGTACAGAACTTCTTTATCTGATGCTGTCAGTTTTAAATGGACAACACAGATGGAACGTTATTGTGAGTACAGAACTTCTTTATCTGATGTCAGTTTTAAATGGACAACACAGATGGAACGTTATGGTGAGTACAGAACTTCTTTGTCTGATGTCAGTTTTAAATGGACAACACAGATGGAATGTTATGGTGAGTACAGAACTTCTTTATCTGATGCTGTCAGTTTTAAATGGACAACACAAGTGGAATGTTATGGTGAGTACAGAACTTCTTTAACTGATGCTGTCAGTTTTAAATGGACAACACAGATGGAATGTTATGGTGAGTACAGAACTTTTTTATATGATGCTGTCAGTTTTAAATGGACAACACAGGTGGAATGATGTTCATCGTGCATACAGCTGCAGTAATCACATATGGGTTCTCTGCCGTCAGGCGGTCCCTCGGTCGGCCGAATTCCAAAGTCTTGGTCTGGCGTCGGTTGTTGTCCCTTCTTCCCTGACGTCAGTGCGACAGGGGTATATAAGTTACAGCCCGACGCCATATTCTCCAGTCTTTTTTGCCGCGCAGTGCCCGAAGCAGAAGCAGTTCGCAAGTGCCGGTCGGCCAGCTCCTACGCCATATTCTCCAGTCTTTTTTGCCGCGCGGTGCCCGAAGCAGAAGCAGTTCGCAAGTGCCGGTCGGCCAGCTCCTGAATTTACGAAAAAATTGGAAACTGAAGTCCTCTTTAAAGCTAAGTACCCCATTGGGGAAACTTTTCTTGCCTCAGACCGATGTCAGACAAAGTTAACAATTGTATTTCTTGTGGGAAGCAAATACCGCATAAGGATTTTCATTCCCTTTGCATACCTTGTTTAGGCCCAGACCATGACGTCTCAGGCTGTCGCTTCTGTGCGACTTTCAATAAACGCACTATTAAGCATCTTGCGGAGTTCGCCCAACATTATTTTGGTAAAGCCTTTGATTATAAAATGGCGTCTGATACTCCGACTACCGTTTTATCCAAAAACCGCAAGGATAAAGACCGACATGCGAGGCCCGCGGTCTCCACCGACACCACGCCAAATCCGGCTACACGTGGTCCGGTTCTCAGCGAGACGCCTATGCAGTCCCTGACTACCGATGACACTACCTTGGCGGTGTCTTCTGTACCCGAGACCGCTGGTACCTCGGCCGTTACTCAGACTTCAACCACCGAAACCACAGTGGGTGTTCAGCCTCCTAGTGTGGACAGGTCCACTTTCACCCAGGGTGTATTTAGACCCTCTTCTTCCTTTTCTATTAAGGCCTTCACTAAGTCCAAATCAGCCATGCATCCCAAGAGGCCTGTTGCACAGGGCCCATCCCCAGGCCCCATGCCTAAAAAGCAGATGCTTAAAATGGCTGAGGATTTAATTTCCTATATCAGGGGTTCCCAACCCCCTCCAGACAAGAGACCCAGAGTGGAGGAAGACTCTCCCTCTTCTGAACAGGGCTCCATTTTCTCAGAACATTCTGATGTGGAGGAACACTCGTACTCCCCTTATGAAGATTCTGATGCAGAACAGTCCATTCCTTCTGTATCTCCCCCAGAGGATTTTTCTTTTGGGGAAACCCTACACACCTTGAGGGAGCACTTCCATTGGGAAGGCCAAGACTTTTCTGATTCCAAGAAAAGGCTTAGGGAATTTCTCTTGTTACCCCAACACAGACCTCTGGCTATACCTCCTGTCCTGGACATACTTGATGATGTTTACTCGGAGGCTTGTCTTAATCCGGATTCCCTGCCTCCTGCACCAGTCAAGCCTGATAGGTACTACAGAGTCCCTAACTCTCACCAATTTCTTTTCAAAAGCCATAATGCTGACCCTGAAAGCATTTCTCAAGGCCCCAAGGGGATGAAGGCCTCTACTGCCAAGAACCCACTACCTTCTGAAAGAGAATCTAGATCCTTAGAAAGGTGGGGGTAAAAGGTATACACCTCGGCCACCCTAGCCATGAGGGCCTTAAATTGTCAGTTCCATATGCTTAAATATCAGCAGTTTCTGTTATCACAATTAAAAACAAAATGTCTCAACCTGAACAACCAGATTTGAAGGAATTGCAGGATATGATGCATAGTGCAGAACAAGAGGGTAAACACACCTTACAATGTGGTTATGATGTCTTAGAGGCCTCAAGTAGAGCTGCAGCTACAGGAGCAGTCATTTGTAGACATGCCTGGCTTAGGGAACAAAGCTTGCCTGATCATGTTAAAGCTAAGCTGCTAGATGCTCCTTTACAAAAGGATGTGCTATTTGGTACTAATGCTGAGGAGATACTACGGAAGATGGAAGAAAAAGCTAAATCTATGCAAACTGTCAAGGCTTTTCTACAGGTACAGCCATCTCGTTTTAGCAGAAATTGGCCTTCAAAAAACTGGTCCTTTCCAGCCATGGGCAAGCCCCAAAGAGGTAGATACAGGCGCTCAATGGGCAGAGGACAATCACAAGGATCATATAGAGGCAGGCAATGGCAAACTCCAGCACCAAGAGGTGGCGAAGACAGTGCACAACAATACAGAAAGCAAACCCAATGACTTCCTCCTTTTCATGTCAAGCAAATCTCAGCTGGCAGCCCCCTTGGGAGGAAAGCTGGCACTATTTTCAAGAAATTGGCAGATTATCACAACAGACAAATGGATCCTAGACATAAACAGAGGCTACAGATTTCATTTTCACACTCTTCCAAAAATGAGAGGCATGCCAAACCTGCCACACAATCAAAGGGCAGAGGCGCAAATACAAATAACAAAACTCATGGACATGAAAGCCATTCAAGAGGTTCCTACTCACGAACAAGGTCAAGGTTTTTATTCCAGACTTTTCCTGGTACCAAGAAAAGGAAAAGACTGGAGACCCATTTTGGACTTATCCATCCTAAATACATTTCTACTCATACCAAAATTCAAGATGCTCACATTACAGCAACTACTTCCCATGCTGGGCAAGGAGTTTTGGCTGGTAACATTGGACCTCAAGGAGGCATACCTGCATGTCCCAATTGGACAAAGCTGCAGAAGATACGTCAGATTTCTTGCAGGTTCAATTCACTATCAATTCTCTGCATTGCCCTTTGGCTTAGTATTCACAAAATGCCTGGCATCAGTAATTGCCTACTGCAGACTTCAAGGGATATAAATTTACCCTTATTTGGATGACTGCCTGATCCAAGTGGACAGCAAGCACACTTTTCTGGAACATCTGGCTTATGCAACACGGTTACTGAATTTTCTGGGTTACACAAAAGAGAAATCCAGGCTGACACCATCTCAGAAAATAACTTTCCTGGGTGCCAACTTGGACACAAACACCCAGATGGCCTATCTTACGCCAGAAAATCAAGGGCAACTAACTCAGTACTTCAAAACACTAGCAAGTTGTACCAGGCTTACTGCAAGGAAAATCCTGCAGGCTCTGGGCTTCATGGCATCTTGCATTCTTTTAATCCCATGTGCAAAGTTGCATATGAGAAAACTTCAATGGTACCTGAAAAACCTATGGTCTCAACACAGCCACAATTTGGAAACAATAATACCAATAATTCCATGTTTGCAAAAGGAATTTCTATGGTGGGCCCAAGCATGTCAAACAAACACTGGTCTCCCATTCTGCAAGCCTCAAGCAAATCAAGTCATCACAACAGACGCCTCAGATTACGCCTGGGGGGCGCACATGACAGACAGGTGCATTCAGGGCAAATGGTCCCAAAAGGAAAAGCACCTTCACATCAATCAAAAAGAAATGCTAGCAGTGATAAATGCAATTACAGCATTCAAGGACCTCCTGCATCCAGGACAATTATTGATAAGAACAGACAACACCACAGTGATATTGTACATAAACAAACAAGGAGGAGCACATTCATACCCCCTGTGCAGACTAGCCATGACACTTTGGAACTTGGCTCTGGAATGGCAAATCGAACTTCAAGCACAGTACTTGCCAGGTTTGGAAAACACGCTGGCAGACAGTCTAAGCAGAAATATGACAGATCCACACAAATGGAAGCTGCATCCACAGGTGTTTACACAGATAATCCAAGCGTGGGGGAGGCCAGACATAGATCTCTTCACCTCCCACAGGAACCATCAATTGGAAAAGTTTGTTCAAGGACTTTTCATCAAGGACTTTTCATCCAAAGGCATGGAAGGTGGACACCCTTTCATTCAGTTGGACAGCATGGACAGTGTATGCTTACCCACCTCTGCCCCTTCTATCCAAGGTACTCTTGAAAGCAAGAGCAGACAGACCGAAGATGATACTGATTGCTCCAGACTGGCCGAGGCAGCACTGGTACCCACTCCTAAGGAGTCTAACACATACTCCTCCCTGGCCTCTACCTCTAATGCCTCTCCTACTGACTCAGCACAAGTACAAAACTCTTCACAGTCAGCTAAAAACACTCAAACTTGCTGCATGGAAAATTCCTTAACACCACAGCAGACCCTTCTCTCCAAAGAGGTGCAGAATGTCATTCTGGAGGCCAGAAGGCCATTTACTAGGAAGACTTACTCCGCAAAATGGAAACAGTTTTGCTCTTGTAATGAGAAAAGAGGCCAAGACCCTAGAAAACTGAATCTGCCTCAGGTATTACAGTATCTAGCTGAGCTGCTGAACAGTGGACTTTCATTTTCCTCCATAAAAATCCATGCCTCAGCCATCTCTGCAGAATTCAACACGGATCCACCGTTATTCTCTCACCCACTTTTAAGGCAATTCCTCAGAGGGGCTAAGAATATAAGACCACCAAGGAAACAAGCCAGCCTGGGATCTTAATTACATCCTAGAAAAATTAACATTGCCTCCATTTGAACCAGCTGCCTCTACAGATTTGCAATATTTGTACTGGAAAACAGCTTTCCTTCTGGCCATAACCTCAGCTCGTAGGGTTTCGGAACTTCAAACCCTCATGGCTATGCAGCCCTTCCTTATCTTCCATCAGGACAGGGTTTCCCTTCGAACCAACCCGTCATTTATGCCTAAAGTGGTATCCAAGGTAGCTTTAAATCAAGCCATACACTTACCTACCTTTTACCCCAATCCTCAAAACAAAGGGGAAAGGCTGCTACATTCCTTAGAAATCCATAGACAGTAGCTATTTGGACAGAACAAAGCCTTTCAGGAGATCAGAACAACTTTTTGTGTCTTATGCTGTAGGAGCTCAAGGGAAGCCGGTTACCAAACAGACAATCTCTAAATGGATAGGCCACTGTATACGTTTTTGTTACTCCTGTCATGGGAAATCTGTCCCTACAGGCATCAGATCCCACTCCACCAGGGCCACAGCTACCTCTACAGCCTTCCTCAGAGGAGTTCCTTCTAAAGATATTTTGGAGGCAGCCACTTGGAGTTCTGTACATACCTTCACTAGACACTACCACCTGCCTTTATATTCCAAAACTAGAGCAGGCTTTGCTACTGCTGTATTGCAGGGCATACTGGCTCATCCCAGTTCTACCTAGTGCCTACCACCCTGTATGTAGCTTTGGGATTCTACCCATATGTGATTACTGCAGCTGAATGCACGATGAACATAGTACAGTTTTGTACCTACCATAAATGTAGATGTTCGAGTGCTAATACAGCTGCAGTACAGGTTTCCCTCCCTCCTTCCCCTCTTGGAACAGGACTAGTGGCTAACACCTCCTCATACAACCTATTTTGGGTTATCCTCCTATGGTATATTTGCTTGCAACTACTCTTTTTTGATAACATTGCATTGCTTGAGTATATTTATATATTTGAGTATATTTATATATATATATATATATATATATATATATATCTATTGCCTTCTTTTGGGGGCAGCTGACATCTGGGGCAAGAAAGAATGGAGAATATGGCGTCAGCTGTAACTTATATACCCCTGTCGTACTGACTTCAGGGAAGAAGGGACAACAACCGACGCCGGACCAAGACTTTGGAATTCGGCCGACCGAGGGATCGCCTGACGGCAGAGAACCCATATGTGATTACTGCAGCTGTATTAGCACTCGAACATCTACATTTATGGTAGGTACAAAACCGTACTTTATGGTGAGTACAGAACTTCTTTATCTGATGCTGTCAGTTTTAAATGGACAACACAGATGGAATGTCATGGTGAGTACAGAACTTCTTTATCTGATGTTAGTTTTAACTGGACAACACAGATGGAATGATGTCCTTCAAGGATGCATCTGCAGTCATAACATATGGGTTGTCCTGCCTCAGGCAGCCCTTCGGTCGGCCGGATCCCAAAGTCTGGGTCTGGCCTCGGCTGATGTCGCACTTTCCCCAATGTCAGAGCCTCTGGGGTATAAAAGCATCAGCCGACGCCATTTTCCTAAGTCTTTCTTGCCGCGTGGTGCCCGAAGCAGAAGCAGTTCGCAAGTGCCGGTCGGTCCGCTCCTGTGATTCAGCTACCGAAGACTTCGAAAAAGCTAAGTACCCCTTGGGGACTCTTTCTTGCCTCAGCCGATGTCAGATAAAGTAAATAATTGTTTAACTTGTGGGAAACAAATACCTAATAAGGATTTCCACTCTTACTGCCTCCCTTGCTTAGGCCCAGACCACAACGTCTCGGCCTGTTCAGCCTGTGCTTCCTTCAACCGACGAACTCTTAGACGTCGGCCGGAGTTGGCTGAGGAATTCTTTGGGGCTAATTTTGCATATAAGATGCCGTTGGAGACTCCGACTTCGCATTTGGTGAAAAAACGGAAGGACAAGGACCGACACTCGCGGCCCGCTGTTTCAGCTGAAACCATGGTTATGCCTACTGCGAGTGTCTCGGTTTCGGCCGAAACAAGAGTCCTCGGTACTTCCTTTAACCGAATCCACTCAACCGATCACCGCGGCCCTGGAGGCCCCGGCTGATTCGGCTACTGAGCTACCTACTGAAACCAGTGTCCAGGAAATGTCCGACACCATTCCTTTGGACAAGTCTACTCCTGCACGTGGTGCAGCCAAACCCCCTGCTTCCATGTCCATTAAGGCTTTTTCCAGGGCTAAAGCTGCTAAACTTGCTAAAGCTTTGCCTCCCAAAACTACCTTTCAGAGACCTTCTTCTAGTTCTCAGATCTTCAGCCTTGCAGAGGATCTTATCTCTTTAATTAGAAAACCTCTGCCTCACCCGGACAGGGGCTCTCAACCACCACCAGACAAAAGGCCCAGGACTGAGCCCTCTGACCAGCACTCTTCAGATGAGTCTATGGATCGATCTGTGTTGTCAGATCACCAGGAAGAGGCTTATTCGGCCTACGAGGATTCTGATGCTGAAGAATCTATCCCTTCGGCCTCCCCTCCTGAAGAGTTTTCCCTTACACTACACTCTATGAGAGAACATTTTCAATGGCAGGGTCAGGAATTTTCTGATTCTAGAAAAAGATTAAGGACCTTCTTACATTTACCTCAACATAGGCCCTTAGCTATACCTCCTGTTTTGAATGTAATTGATGATGTGTACTCTGATGCTAGTACAGCCCCTGATTCTCTCCCTCCGGCTCCTGCCAAACCTGATAGATACTACAGGGTCCCGGATTCTCATTTACATCTGTACAAGGCCCATTCTGCAGACCCAGATACTATTTCTCTGGGCCCAAAAGGGGTTGCAGCTGCCACTGCCAAAAATCCTCTACCTTCTGAAAGGGAGTCTAGAGCTTTAGAGATATGGGGAAAGAAGGTATATACTTCTGCAACTCTTTCCATGAGGGCATTAAATTGTCAGTTTCATATGATACAGTACCAAGAGTATTTGTTAGATGAATTGCATAAGAAGCTTTCCTCTTCTGAACCCCTTGACCGTAAATCCCTTCAGGATCTGGTACATAACTCACAGCAGGTTAGTAATCATTTTTTGCAGTGTGGTTATGATGCACTGGAAGCTTCATGTAGGTCAGCTATGACTGGGGCAGTTATTCGTAGGCATGCCTGGTTGAAGGAACAATCTTTACCAGACCATGTTAAAGCTAAACTCTTGGATGCTCCAATGGAAAAATAAAAATTATTTGGTTCCTCGGCTCAGGAGGTCTTAACTGTTTGCACAGATTTTGCCTTTTCTTCAAACTTCTTTAAGGACTTTCTGCAAGTACAACCACCGAGATTCAGCAGAAACTGGCCTACTAAGAATTGGTCCTTTCCAGACACGGACAGAGCCCAGAGGGGCAGGAACAGGCGTCCCAGAGGTAGAGGGCAAGCTAGAGGCTCCTATAGAGGCCATCAGTGGCAGCCTACCAACCAGAGAGGTAGTGCAGGAACAGCAACAACAACTACTACACCTGGACAGACTCAATGACTTTCCTTTGATTCCGCCGACCAGGGCTCAATTGGAAGCACCCTTGGGCGGAAAGCTTTCTTTATTCTCAAAAAACTGGCATTACATTACAAGGGATACTTGGACACTGCAAATAATAGACAAAGGATACAGGTTCCACTTCCACACTTTGCCAAGAAGAAACGGAATGCCAAACCTGCCACCAAATCAGAGGGCAGAGGCTTTAAAGCAGATCAACAACTTAATACAAATGAAAGCCATAGAAAAGGTACCTCTTTCAGAACAAGGCCAAGAATTTTACTCCAGATTATTCCTTGTTCCAAGAAAAGAAAATCAATGGAGGCCTATCCTCGACCTGTCCGCACTGAATACTTACTTCATTGTGCCAAAATTCAAGATGCTGACCCTACAGCAACTTCTTCCCATGCTGGCCAAGGAGTCTTGGCTGGTGACTCTAGATCTCAAGGAGGCATACCTGCATGTCCCTATTCGGCAAAGTTGCAGAAGACACCTCAGATTTCTTGCAGGATCAGAGCATTATCAATTCTCAGCATTACCCTTTGGCTTATCTACTGCACCCAGAGTATTCATGAAATGCCTGGCATCAGTAATTGCACACTGCAGACTTCAGGGGATTCAAATCTACCCATATCTGGACGACTGCCTTATACAAGTGGACAACAAGAAAAAATTTGATAAAGGACTTGGACTATGCCACCCACCTATTCCTTGGGATACACAGTCAACATCCAAAAATCAAGACTTGTTCCATCCCAGAGGATAACATTTTTGGGTGCAGATCTAGACACAACCACCCAAATGGCCTTTCTCACAGAAGAAAAACAAAAACAACTTCCGGATTACTTCTTAAATCTGACAAGACAAACTCAGCTAACTGCAAGGAAAATCCTGCAGGCCCTGGGTTACATGGCATCCTGCATAATTCTGATTCCACAAGCCAGGCTGCATATGAGAAAATTACAATGGTACCTAAGGAGTGTATGGTCTCAGCACAGTCACAGTTTGGAAACTTTGATACCAATCATTCCTTGCCTGCAAAAGGAATTTCTGTGGTGGGCTCAAGCCTGCCAGTCCAACAGAGGGTTGCCTTTCAACAAACCAAAAACAAAACAAACCATCACCACGGACGCTTCAGACCGAGGATGGGGAGCACACATGGAGGGCAAATGTATCCAAGGCCTATGGTCTCAAGGGCAGCTGCGCATGCACATAAACAAAAAGGAAATGCTGGCAGTGATACACGCAATCGAGGCCTTCAAACCTTTCCTCCATCAAGGCCACCTGTTAAGGACAGACAACACCACAGTCATGTGGTACATAAACATGCAAGGAGGCATGCATTCCTACCCTCTATGCAGGCTGGCCATGAATCTATGGGAACTATGCTTGAAACTCAATATCCAACTACAGTCCCAGTTCGTGCCAGGGAAAGAAAATGCACTGGCAGACAGCTTAAGCAGAACTACCATGGATGCACACGAATGGATGCTGCACCCAGACATTTTTCTACTCATAACACAAGCATGGGGAAAGCCGGAGATGGATCTGTTCACCTCTCCCCACAATCATCAACTGAAGACATTCTGCTCAAGGACATACCACCCACAAGCATGGAGGGTGGACTCTCTCTCTTTCAGCTGGAAAGCTCTAAAAGTCTATGCCTTCCCACCTCTCCCATTAATGTCCAAGGTTTTACTGAAGATCAGGGCAGAACAGCCAAGAGTGATTCTGATAGCTCCAGACTGGCCAAGGCAGCACTGGTACCCACTATTGAGGAGCATGTCACAGACGAAACTGTGGCCTCTCCCCCTATGGCCACTACTTCTGACGCAGAACAATTTCAAGATCATGTATCCCAACTTGAAAGCATTGCAGCTAACTGCCTGGAAAATTCCTTAAACCCCCCTCAAAATAACTTATCACAGAGGGTAAATGACATTATTATGGAAGCTCGCCGGCCTTCCACAAGGAAGACATACTCAGCAAAATGGAAAAGATTTCTCATTTGGAACACAACAAAAGGCTTAGATGTGACAGTGGCGAGCATGGCACATATTTTGGAATACTTAGCAGAATTGTTCCACAATGGCCTGTCCTATTCTTCCATTAAGATTCATGCCTCAGCAATTTCAGCAGAATACAATGTTGATCAACCTATCTTCTCGCATCCTCTCCTCAGGCAATTTCTGAGAGGAATCAAAAACATCAATCCTCCAAGGAAACCACCTTTACCTACTTGGGATCTCAACTTTGTGCTGGAGAAACTAACACTTCCTCCCTTTGAACCAGCAACATCGGCGGATCTACAGTTTCTGTCCTGGAAAACTGCATTCCTTCTGGCCATAACTTCAGCAAGAAGAGTATCTGAGTTACAAGCTTTAATGGCAGTACAGCCATTCCTTATCTTCCATCAGGACAGAGTTTCATTGAGAACCAATCCTACTTTTATGCCAAAGGTGGCATCTAGGGTATCCTTGAACCAAGCTATTCACTTGCCTACATTCTTCCCAAATCCACAAAATAAAGGGGAAAAACTTCTACACACTCATATATATATATATACACAGACAACTATGCTACTACTTGGACAGAACTAAAAGTTACAGAAAGACTGACAAACTCCTTGTAGCATATGCTGCTGGGGTACAAGGAAAAGCAATTTCCAAACAGACATATTCAAAGTGGATAGGGAATTGCATTCAATTTTGTTACTCCTTTCATGGAAAGACTGTTCCTGCAAACATTAGGCCTCATTCCACGAGGGCCACAGCCACCACTACAGCCTTCCTAAGAGGGGTGGCTACCAAGGACATTTCAGAAGCTGCTACATGGAGCTCCGTGCATACATTTGCCAAACATTACAATTTACCTTTATACTCCAGATCCAGAGCAGGTTTTGCTACAGCAGTCCTGCAGGGTATCTTAACTACACCATCCTTTTCTTAGTACCTCCTCCCCCTGATTGGCTATGGTATTCTACCCATATGTTATGACTGCAGATGCATCCTTGAAGGACACAGTACAGTTTTGTACCTACCATAAATGTAGATGTCCGATAGGTATGCATCTGCAGTCAGGTTTACCCTCCCTCCTTCCCCTCTGTGGTATTCCTAGGGTGCTTACCCCTCCATTAGCTAGCTGGAGGATCTATTATGGTGTATTTGTTTGTATATATATGTATATATTTTGGAAAATGTTTGGAATTTATTGCATTCCTCCAAATTTGACCTTCCTAGAGGGCACCTGGCATCTGGGGCAAGAAACACTGAGGAAAATGGCGTCGGCTGATGCTTTTATACCCCAGATGCTCTGACGTCGGGGAAAGTGCGACATCAGCCGAGGCCAGACCCAGACTTTGGAATCCGGCCAAGCGAAGGGCTACCTGAGGCAGGACAACCCATATGTTATGACTGCAGATGCATACCTATCGGACATCTACATTTATGGTAGGTACAAAACTGTACTTTATGGTGAGAACAGAACTTCTTTATCTGATAGTTTTAAATGGACAACACAGATGGAATGTTCTGGTGAGAACAGAACTTCTTTATCTGATGCTGTCAGTTTTAAATGAACAACACAGATGGAACGTTATGGTGAGTACAGAACTTCTTTATCTGATGCTGTCAGTTCTAAATGGACAACACAGATGTAACGTTATGGTGAGTACAGGACTTCGTTATCTGATGCTGTCAGTTTTAAATGGACAACACAGATGGAATGTTATGGTGAGTACAGAACTTCTTTATCTGATGCTGTCAGTTATAAATGGACAGCACAGTTGGAACGTTATGGTGAGTACAGAACTTCATTATCTGATGTCAGAATGGACAACACAGATGGAATGTTATGGTGAGTACAGAACTTCATTATCTGATGCTGTCAGTTTAAAATGGACAACACAGATGGAATGATGTCCTTCAAGAATGCAACTGCAGTCATAACATATGGGTTGTCCTGCATCAGGCAGCCCTTCGGTCGTCCGGATTCCAAAGTCTGGGTCTGGCGTCGGCCGATGTCACCTCCTCCCCGACGTCAGAGCGGCTGGAGTATAAAGGCATCCGCCGACACCATCTTCTTCAGTCTTTCTTGCCGCGCGGTGCCCGAAGCAGAAGCAGTTCGCAAGTGCCGGTCTGTCAGCTCCTGTGTTTCAGTTACCGAAGTCATCTAAAAGCTAAGTACCCCGTTGGGGAACATTTTTTCTTGCCTCAGCCGATGTCAGAAAAAATTGAAAAAGTTAATAATTGTTTGTCTTGCAGTAAACAAATACCTCATAAGGACTTCCATTCTTACTGCCTCCTTTGCCTGGGCCCAGACCACGACGTCTCGGCCTGTGCTGCCTGTGCTCGCTTTAATAAGCGCGCACTCAGGCGCCGGGCAGAATTTGCCGAAGACTTTTTTGGCGAATCTTTCGCATATATCATGCCGTCGGAACAACCGACAACACAAGCTACCAAAAAACGCAAGGACCGGGACTGACATCCTCGGCCCGTGTCGTCCACCGATACCACACCTAAGCCCTCCGCGGGCAAGTGCATCAGTCCCTTCGGAAGCAGTAATTCAATCTCCCCAGGCCAACGACATTGCTTTAACGCGTTCTTCAGTCCCGGAGACTACAACGGTGCCGGTTGTTGATTTCCCACCAGAAACCGAAGCTCTAGATTTACCCGACACCATTCCTGTGGACAAGGTTACCCCTGCACGTGGGGCAGCTAGGCCTCCGGTATCCATGTCCATCAAGGCCTTTGCACATGCTAAGGCTGCCAGCCAGGCCAAGGCCCATCCTAAACCTACTGCTCAGGGCCCCTCTTCTGATAGACAGATCATGACTCTTGTTGCAGATTTAATCTCTCTTATCAGGGGTTTTCAGCCGCACCCAGACAGAGGTTCTCAGCCGCCTGCAGATAAAAGGCCTAGAACTGAGCAGACAGACACCGTCTCTTCAGATGAAGCCTCTGGGGATTCAGAGCACTCAGATACCCAGGAAGAATCCTTCCAGGCCTATGAGGACTCGGATGCTGAGGATTCAATTCCCTCTGCCTCCCCTCCAGAGGATATTTCTTTTGGTAAAGTTCTCCACTCAATGAGAGAACATTTTCAGTGGCAGGGCCAGGAATTTTCTGACTCCAGGAAAAGGCTATGTACCTTCCTTAAGCTACCCCAACACAGACCTTTAGCTATTCCACCAGTGTTAGATGTATTGGATGATGTGTACTCAAGACTCCAGTGCTTCGCCTGATTCTCTCCCTCCTGCTCCTGTCAAGCCTGACAGATATTACAGGGTCCCTGAAACCCATAAGCATCTCTTTAAGGCCCACTCTGTTGATCTAGAAACTATTTCCCAGGGGCCCAAGGCAGTGGCTACTTCCTCGGCCAAAAACCCTCTGCCCGCTGACAGGGAAGCTAGGTCCCTGGAGAGATGGGGCAAAAAAGTTTATACCTCTTCCACCCTTGCCATGAGGTCACTCAACTGCCTTTTTCATATGTTTCAGTACCAGGATTACTTACTGGATGATTTGCAGAAAAAGTTAGCCTCTCCTGAGCCTATAGATAGAAAGGCATTGCAGGATCTGGTTCATAACACTCAGCTGGTTAGCAATCATTTTCTTCAGTGTGGTTATGATGCATTGGAAACTTCATGTAGGGCAGCCATGACAGGGGCCGTTATTCGTAGACATGCTTGGTTGAAAGAACAGCCACTGCCAGACCATGTTAAAGTTAAGCTCCTGGATGCACCTCTGGAAAAACAGAAGCTTTTTGGTGCTAATGCACAGGATGTGTTGAAGTCCATTGAGGAAAAGGCTAAATCAGTACAGACAGTCAAGGATTTCCTCCAGGTTCAGCCCCCCAGATTCAGCAGGAATTGGCCTTCAAAGAATTGGTCCTTTCCAGACTCAGACAAGTTACAAAGTGGAAAAAACAGGCATGCTCAAGGTAGAGGGCAATACCAAGGCTCCTACAGGAGCCACCAGTGGCAACCAACTAATCAGAGAAGTGGCGCAGGGACTTCTACTGCTCTGCAGGGACAATCACAATGACTTGACTTTGACACCGCCGACCAAGGCTCAAAGAGAAGCACCTCTAGGCAGAAAATTATCCTTATTCTCAAAGAACTGGCACATTTTAACCAAGGACAAATGGATTCTGGACATAATAGACAGAGGTTACAGGTTCCACTTCCACACCTTACCAACGAGGCAAGGCATGTCAAACCTGCCACAAAATCAAAGGGCAGAGGCACTCTTACAAGTTTCAAAGCTGTTACAAATAAAAGCTATAGAAAAGGTTCCTCCTCAGGAGCAAGGCCAGGGATTCTATTCAAGACTGTTCCTTGTTCCAAGAAAAGAAAGGCAATGGAGGCCTATACTGGACTTGTCCGTTCTAAACACCTTTCACATTGTGCCAAAATTCAAAATGCTGACGTTACAGCAACTCCCCATGCTGGGCAAGGGGTCTTGGCTGGTTACTCTGGACCTCAAGGAGGCATACCTGCACATCCCAATCAGACACAGCTGCAGAAGATACCTCAGATTTCTTGCAGGAACAGAGCATTATCAATTTTCAGCATTGCCGTTTGGCTTATCTACTGCGCCCAGAGTGTTCATGAAATGCCTGGCATCAGTAGTTGCACATTGCAGACTCCAAGGGATTCAAATATACCCTTACCTGGACGACTGCCTCATACAAGCAGACAGCAAACAAACCTTGATAAAAAACTTGGACTATGTCATTCAGTTGCTACAGGCTTTGGAATACACAGTCAACATTCAAAAATCAAGACTATTGCCATGCCAAAAGATTATTTTTCTAGGGGCAAACCTGGACACACAATCACAAATGGCTTTCCTCACAGAGGAGAAACAACAGCATTTACCAGATTACTTCAAAAGCCTAGCAAAAGTTACCCAGCTGACCGCAAGGAAGATCCTGCAGGCCCTGGGTTTCATGGCATCTTGCATTCATGAGAAAGTTACAATGGTACCTAAAAAGCTTATGGTCTCAACACAGCCACAACCTAGAAGACGTAATACCACTCATCCCATGCCTGCAAAGGGAATTTTTGTGGTGGGCTCAAGCAAGCCATTTAAACCAAGGCATGCCTTTCAACAAAGTTCAAGCAAGTGAAACCATTACAACAGATGCCTCAGATCATGGATGGGGGGCACACATGGAGGACAGATGCATTCAAGGTCAATGGACTCCCATGGAAATGCCTCTGCACATAAATCAAAAAGATGTTGGCAGTGATGCATGCAATAGAAGCCTTTGGAAAATCTCTTCAACAGGGCCATCTGCTAATAAGGACAGACAACACCACGGTCATGTGGTATATAAACAAACAAGGAGACACTCAGTCGTATCCCCTCTGCAGACTAACAATGGCAAACTGAACATTCATTTGCAATCCCAGTTTGTTCCGGGCAAGGACAATGTTCTGGCGGACAGGTTAAGCAGAGATTTCGTGGATCCACACGAATGGATGCTGCATCCACACATTTTCTCTCAAATAACAACTGCATGGGGAAGACCGGACATAGATCTCTTTGCTTCTCATCACAATCACCACCTGGACAGGTTCTGCTCAAGGACACACCATCCTCTAGCCTGGAGAACGGATGCTCTCTCCTTCAGCTGGAATGCCCTAAAAATCTATGCATTCCCTCCTCTACCACTACTGACCAAGGTGTTACTGAAGATCAAGGCAGAGCAACCAAAAGGAATATTGATAGCTCCAGACTGGCCGAGGCAGCATTGGTATCCCTTGCTACTGAGCATAACTCACACCAAAAGGACTGTTCATCAAAACCTGCAAACATTACAACTGACAGCTTGGAGGGTTACATGACTTACCCCATGACCACTCTCTGAAAAGGTTCAGGAAATCTTACTGGAAGCATGCAGACCTTCCACCAGAAAAACCTATTCAGCCAAGTGGAAGAGATTCATCATCTGGAATGCCAACAAGGGCCAGGATGCATCAGTGATGAGCATACCTCAAATATTAGAATACTTGGCAGAAATGTTTCATAGTGGCCTCTCGTATTCTTCCATAAAAATTCACGCTTCAGCAATCTCAGCAAAATACAACTGTGACCCACCTGTGTTTTCACATCCCTTGCTAAGACGGTTTCTAAGAGGGATAAAGAATATCAAACCTCCCAGAAAACCACCAGTTCCTACATGGGACCTCAACTACGTCTTGGAAAAATTAACTCTTCCTCGATTTGAACCAGCAGCATCTTCAGAAATGCAATTTCTCTCCTGGAAGACAGTCTTCCTGTTGGTAGTTACCTCAGCAAGAAGGGTCTCGGAGATACAGGCCCTCATGGCAGTTCCTCCTTTTCTCATCTTTCATCAGAGAAAGACCAATCCTTCATTCATGCCAAAAGTGATATCCAGGGTGTCTCTAAATCAAGCAATTCACCTGCCTACTTTCTTCCCCAATCCTCAAAATAAAGGGGAAAACCTGCTACATACTTTGGACATACACAGACAACTACGCTACTACTTGGACAGAACAAAGGCCAACAGAAAGTCTGACCAACTATTTGTAGCCTATGCTGCCGGAGTGCAAGGAAAGGCAGTCTCCAAACAAACAATTTCAAAATGGATTGGACACTTCATCAGATTCTGTTACTCCTTCCATGGAAAGGGTGTGCCAGCCAATATTAGGCGACACTCAACCAGAGCTATAGCCACATCCACAGCCTTTCTAAGAGGAGTGGCTACAAAGGACATTCTAGAAGCTGCTACATGGAGCTCCGTGCATACATTTACCAGACACTACAACCTGCCTTTATACTCCAGATCCCGAGCAGGCTTTGCATCTGCAGTCCTGCAGGGTCTTTTAGCTACACCATCCCTTGCTTAGATCCTACCACCCCCAGCTTGGCTATGGTATTCAAAACATATGTCAGGACTGCAGTTGCATTCTTGAAGGACATAGTACAGTTTTGTACCTACCATAAATGTAGATGTCCAATAGATATGCAACTGCAGTCAGGTTTTTCCCACCTTCCAACCCCTCTGCTTTTTTCCCTTGGGTCCATTCCCCCTCTCCTTTTTAGCTGGGGTTATCTATTATGGTGTATCTGTTTATTACTGTTGTGCATGTCTGGAATTTTTTGCTTATCCATTCACAAATTTAGCCTTCCTTGGAGGGCACCTGGCATCTGGGGCAAGAAACACTGAAGAAGATGGTGTCGGCGGATGATTTTATACTCCAGCCGCTCTGACGTCGGGGAGGAGGCGACATCGGCCGATGCCAGACCCAGACTTTGGAATCCGGCCGACCGAAGGGCTGCCTGAGGCAGGACTGCAGTTGCATATCTATCGGATATCTACATTTATGGTAGGTACAAAACTGTACTTTATGGTGAGTACAGAACTTCTTTATCTGATGCTGTCAGTTTTAAATGGACTACACAGATGGAACTTTATGGTGACAGAACTTCTTTATCTAAAGCTGTCAGTTTTAAATGGACAACACATGGAATGTTATGGTGAGTACAGAACTTCTTTATCTGATGTCAGTTTTAAATGGACAACACAGATGGAACGATGTTCATCGTGCATACAGCTGCAGTAATCACAGATGGGTTCTCTGCCGCCAGGCGGGTCCTCGGTTGGCCGAATTCCAAAGTCTAGGTCCGGCGTCGGTTGTTGTCGCTTTCTTTCCTGACGTCAGTGAGGCAGGGGTATATAAGACACAGCCGACGCCATTTTCTTCAGTCTTTTTTGCCGCGCGGTGCCCGAAGCAGAAGCAGTTTGCAAGTGCCGGTCGGCCAGCTCCTGAATTTACGAAAAATTGGAAACCGAAGTCTTCTTTAAAGCTATGTACCCCATTGGGGAATCTTTTCTTGCTTCAGACCGATGTCAGAAAAAGTTAACAATTGTATTTCTTGTGGGAAGCAAATACCGCATAAGGATTTCCATTCCCTCTGCATACCTTGTTTAGGCCCAGACCACGACGTCTCGGGCTGTCACTTTTGCGCTACTTTCAATAAACGCACTATTAAGCATCGGGCGGAGTTTGCCCAACACCTTTTTGGTAAAGCCTTTGATTATAAAATGTCATCGGAGACTCCGACTACCGTTTTGTCCAAAAAACGCAAGGACAAGGGCCGACACGCGAGGTCCGCGGTTTCCACCGACACCACGCCAAAACTGGCTACACGTGGTCCGGTTCTCAGCGAGACGCCTATGCCGTCCCTGACTACCGACGACACTTCTTTGGCAGTGTCTTCTGTAACCGAGACCGCAGGTACCTCGGCCCATACCCAGACTACAACCACCGAAGCCACTGTGAGCGTTGAGCCTCCTAATGTGGACAGGTCCACTTCCACCCATGGTGTCTTTAGACCCTCATCTTCCTTTTCCATTAAGGCCTTTACTAAGTCCAAATCAGCCAGGCATCCCAAGAGGACTGTTGCACATGGCCCATCTCCAGGCCCCATGCCTAAAAAGCAGATGCTTAAAATGGCTGAGTATTTAATTACTCTTGTCTGGAGACACCCAGAGTGGAGGAAGATTCTCCCTCTTCTGATCAGGGCTCCATTTTTTCAGAACATTCTGATGTAGAGGAACACTCTTACTCCCCTTTTGAAGATTCTGATGCAGAGCAGTCCATTCCTTCTGTATCTCCTCCAGAGGATTTTTCTTTTGGGGAAACCTTGCACACCTTGAGGGAACACTTCCATTGGGAAGGCCAAGACTTTTCTGATTCCAAGAAAAGACTTAGGGAATTTCTTGTTACCTCAACACAGACCTCTGGCGATACCTCCTGTCTTGGACATACTTGATGATGTTTATTCAGAGGCTTGCCTTAATCCGGATTCCCTGCCTCCTGCCCCAGTCAAGCCTGATAGGTACTACAGAGTTCCTAACTCCCACCAATTTCTTTACAAAAGCCATAATGCTGACCCTGAAACCATTTCTCAAGGCCCCAAGGGAATGAAGGCCTCTACTGCTAAGAATCCACTACCTTCCGAAAGAGAGTCAAGATCCTTAGAAAGGTGGGGAAAAAAGGTATATACCTCGGCCACCCTAGCCATGAGGGCCTCGGCCACCCTAGCCATGAGGGCCTTAAATTGTCAGTTTCATATGCTTAAATATCAGCAGTTTCTGTTATCACAATTAAGAAATAAAATGTCTCAACCTGAACAATCAGATTTGAAGGAGTTGCAGGATATGATGCATAGTGCAGAACAAGTGGGTAAACACACCTTACAATGTGGCTATGATGCCCTAGAGGCCTCAAGTAGAGCTGCTGTTACAGGATCAGTCATTCGTAAACATGCCTGGCTTAGGGAACAAATCTTTCCTGATCATGTGAAAGCTAAACTACTAGATGCTCCTTTACAAAAGGATGTGCTATTTGGTACTAATGCTGAGGAGATACTACGGAAAATGGAAGAAAAAGCCAAATCTATGCAAACTGTCAAAGCTTTTCTACAGGTTCAACCACCACGTTTTAGCAGAAATTGGCCTTCTAAAAACTGGTCCTTTCCAGCCACGGACAAGCCCCAAAGAGGTAGATACAGGCGCACAAGGGGCAGAGGACAATCACAAGGATCATATAGAGGCAGGCAATGGCAAACTCCAGCACCAAGAGGTGGCGAAGACAGTGCACAACAATACAGGAAACAAACCCAATGACTTCCTCCTTTCCATGCCAAGCAAGTCTCAGCTGGCAGCACCCTTGGGAGGAAAGCTGGCATTATTTACAAGAAAATGGCATATTGTCACAACAGACAAATGGATCCTGGACGTTATAAACAGAGGCTACAGATTTCATTTTCACACTCTTCCAAAAATGAGAGGCATGCCAAACTTGCCACACAATCAAAGGGCAGAGGCACAACTACAAATTTCAAAAAAATGAGAGGCATGCCAAACCTGCCACACAATCAAAGGGCAGAGGCACAACTACAAATTTCAAAGCTCATAGACATGAAAGCTATTCAAGAGGTACCTACTCACGAACAAGGTCAAGGTTTTTATTCCAGGCTATTTCTGGTACCAAGGAAAGGAACCGACTGGAGACCCATTTTGGACTTATCCATCCTAAACACATTCTTACTCGCACCAAAATTCAAGATGCTCACATTACAGCAGCTTCTTCCCATGCTGGGCAAGGAGTTTTGGCTGGTAACATTGGACCTCAAGGAGGCATACCTGCATGTCCCAATCAGACAAAGTTGCAGAAGATACCTCAGATTTCTTGCAGGTTCAACCACCTCAGATTTCTTGCAGGGTCAACCCATTATCAATTCTCTGCATTGCCCTTTGGCTTATCTACTGCGCCCAGAGTATTCACAAAATGCCTGGCATCAGTAATTGCCTACTGCAGACTTCAAGGGATACAAATTTACCCTTATTTGGATGACTGCCTGATCCAAGCGGACAGCAAGCACATACTTCTGGAACATCTGGCTTATGTAACACGGTTACTGAATTCCCTGGGATACACAGTCAACAAAGAGAAATCCAGGCTAACACCATCTCAGAAAATAACTTTCCTGGGTGCCAACTTGGACACAAATACCCAGATGGCCTATCTTATGCCAGAAAAACAGGGGCAACTAACTCAGTACTTCAAAATACTAGCAAATTGTACCAGGCTTATTTCTATGGTGGGCCCAAGCATGTCAAACAAACACAGGTCTCCCATTCTGCAAGCCTCAAGCAAATCAAGTCATCACAACAGACGCCTCAGATTACGCCTGGGGGGCGCACATGACAGACAGGTGCATTCAGGGCAAATGGTCCCAAAAGGAAAAGCACCTTCACATCAATCAGAAAGAAATGCTAGCAGTGATAAATGCAATTACAGCTTTCAAGGAACTCCTGCATCCAGGACAATTATTGATAAGAACAGACAACACCACAGTAATGTGGTACATAAACAAACAAGGAGGAACACATTCATACCCCCTGTGCAGACTAGCCATGACACTTTGGAACTTGGCTCTGGAATGGCAAATCGAACTTCAGGCACAGTACTTGCCAGGTTTGGAAAACACGCTGGCAGACAATCTAAGCAGAAATATGACAGATCCACATGAATGGAGGTTGCATCCTCAAGTGTTTACAAAGATAATCCAAGCGTGGGGGAGGCCAGACATAGATCTATTCGCCTCCCACAGGAATCATCAATTGGAAATGTTCTGTTCAAGGACCTTTCACCCAAAGGCCTGGAGAGTGGACGCCCTTTCATTCAGTTGGACAGCATGGACAGTTTACGCTTTCCCACCTCTGCCTCTTCTGCCCAAGGTACTCTTGAAAGCAAGAGCAGACAGATGGAAGATGATACTGATTGCTCCAGACTGGCCAAGACAACACTTGTACCCACTCCTGAGGAGCCTAACACGTAGTCCTCCCTGGTCCCTACCTCTAATGCCTCTTCTGCTGACAGCACAACTACAAAACTCTTCACAGTCAGCTGAAAACACTCAATCTCGCTGCATGGAAAATTCCTTAACACCACAACAGACCCTACTCCCCAAAGAGGTGCAGGATGTCATTTCGGAGGCCAGAAGGCCATCTACTAGAAAGGCTTACTCCGCAAAATGGAAACGGTTTTGCTCTTGGAATGAGAAAAAAGGCCAGGACCCTAGAAAACTGAATTTGCCTCAGGTATTACAGTATCTAGCTGAGCTGCTGAACAGTGGACTTTCTTTTTCCTCCATAAAAATCCATGCCTCAGCCATTTCTGCAGAATTCAACACTGATCCACCCTTATTCTCTCACCCACTCTTAAGACAGTTCCTCAGAGGGGCTAAGAATATAAGACCACCAAGGAAACCACCAATGCCAGCCTGGGATCTTAATTACATTCTAGAAAAATTAACATTGCCTCCCTTTGAACCAGCTGCCTCAACAGATTTGCAATATTTGTCCTGGAAAACAGCCTTCCTTCTGGCCATTACCTCAGCTCGTAGGGTTTCGGAACTACAAGCCCTCATGGCTGTGCAGCCCTTTCTCATCTTCCATCAGGACAGGGTTTCCCTTCGAACCAACCCATCATTTATGCCTAAAGTGGTATCCAGGGTAGCTTTAAATCAAGCCATACACTTACCTACCTTTTACCCCAATCCTCAAAACAAAGGGGAAAGGCTGCTACACTCCTTAGACATCCATAGACAGCTACGTTATTATTTGGACAGAACAAAGCCTTTCAGGAAATCAGAACAACTTTTTGTGTCCTATGCTGTAGGAGCTCAAGGGAAGCCAGTTACCAAACAGACAATTTCAAAATGGATAGGCCACTGCATACGGTTTTGTTACTCCTATCATGGAAAATCTACCCCTACAGGCGTCAGATCCCACTCCACCAGGGCCACAGCTACCTCTACAGCCTTCCTCAGAGGAGTTCCTACCAAAGATATTTTGGAGGCAGCCACTTGGAGTTCTGTGCATACCTTCACAAAACACTACCACCTGCCTTTATATTCCAAAACTAGAGCATAGAGCAGGCTTCACCACTGCTGTGTTGCAGGGCATTCTAGCTCATCCCAGTTCCACCTAGTGCCTACCACCCTGTGTGTAGCTTTGGGATTCTACCCATCTGTGATTACTGCAGCTGTATGCACGATGAACATAGTACAGTTTTGTACCTACCATAAATGTAGATGTTCGAGTGCTAATACAGCTGCAGTACAGTTTTCCCTCCCTCCTTCCCCTCTTGGTAAAGGCCTAGGGCCTAACCCCTCTTCATACAACCTGATTGGGTTATCCTTCTATGGTATATTTGCTTGCAACTACTGATTTTTGATTATATTGCATTGCATGTATATAACTATAATTAATGTATTGCCTTCCTTCTGGGGGCACCTGACATCTGGGGCAAGAAAGACTGAAGAAAATGGCGTCGGCTGTGTCTTATATACCCCTGCCTCATTGACGTCAGGAAAGAAAGCGACAACAACCGACGCCGGACCTAATTTGGCCAACCGAGGACCCACCTGGCGGCAGAGAACCCATCTGTGATTACTGCAGCTGTATTAGCACTCACATCTACATTTATGGTAGGTACAAAACTGTACTTTATGGTGAGTACAGAACTTCTTTATCTGATGTCAGTTTTAAATGGACAACACAGATGGAATGATGTCCTTCAAGGATGCATCTGCAGTCATCACATATGGGTTGTCCTGCCTCAGGCAGCCCTTCGGTCGGCCGGATTCGAAAGTCTGGGTCCGGCGTCGGCTGATATTGCCCTCTCCCCGATGCCATCTTCCTCAGTCTTTCTTGCCACGTGGTGCCCAAAGCAGAAGCAGTTCGCAAGTGCCGGTCGGCCAGCTCCTGTAATTCAGCTACCGAAGACTTCAAAAGCTAAGTACCCCGTTGGGGACTCTTTCTTGCCTCAGCCGATGTCAGATAAAGTTATTAATTGCTTAACTTGTGGGAAACAAACACCTCATAAGGATTTCCACTCTTACTGCCTCCCCTGCCTAGGCCCAGACCACGACGTCTCGGCCTGTTCAGCCTGTGCTTCCTTCAATCGACGCACTCTTAGACGTCGGGCGGAGTTTGCAGAGGAATTTTTTGGGGCTAGTTTTTCATACAATATGCCATCGGAGACTCCGACTTCACATTTAACAAAGAAACGGAAGGACAAGGACCGACACACACAGGCCGCAATTTCGGCTGAAACCACGGCCAGGCCTACCGTGAGTGTCTCGGTCTCGGCTGAAACAGAGTCCTTGGTACTTCCGACCCCCGAAACCGCTCAACCGACAACCTCGGCCCCGGAGGCCCCTGCTGAGTCGGTTATTGAATTTCCTTCAGAAACACGTGTCTTGGAAGCTTCCAACACCATTTCTCTAGACAAAACTACACCAGCACGTGGTACAGCTAGGCCTCCTGCATCCATGTCCATAAAGGCTTTCAGCAGGGCTAAAGCTGCTAAACATACAAAAGCTATGCCTCCCAGGGTTATTCCTCAGGGACCCTCTACCAGTTCACAGATTCTTACTCTAGCAGAGGACCTTATCTCATTAATTAGGGGCTCTCAACCCCATCCGGATAGGGGCTCTCAACCCCCTCTAGACAAAAGGCCCAGGGTTGAGCCCTCTGACCCCCACTCATCAGAGGAGGCCTCTGATGGCTCTGCTCTCTCGGACTACCAGGAGGAGGCTTTTTCGGCCTACAAGGATTCTGATGCAGAGGAATCAATCCCCTCGGCCTCCCCTCCTGAAGAACTATCCTTTGGGGAGACCCTTCACACTATGAGAGAGCATTTCAAATGGCAGGGCCAGGAATTCTCTGATTCCAGGAAAAGATTAAGAACTTTTCTGCATTTACCTCAGCATAGACCTTTGGCTATACCTCCTGTTTTGACTGTCATTGATGATGTGTACTCTGAGTCTAGCATAACCCCTGACACTCTTCCTCCGGCCCCTGCCAAACCCGATAGGTACTACAGGGTCCCGGACTCACATCTTTTTCTTTACAAGGCCCACTCTGGTTTTCTTTACAAGGCCCAACTATTTCCCAGGGCCCTAAAGGGGTTGCAGCTTCCACTTCTAAGAATCCACTCCCCTCTGAAAGGGAGTCCAGGGCTTTAGAGAGATGGGGTAAAATAGTGTATACTTCTGCTACTCTTTCTATGAGGGCATTAAATTGTCAATTTCATTATGAATTGCATAAGAAGCTGTCTTCTCCAGAACCCCTAGACCGCAAATCACTTCAGGATCTGGTACATAACTCCCAGCAGGTTAGCAACCATTTCTTACAGTATGGTTATGATGCATTGGAAGCTTCATGTAGGTCAGCTATGACAGGTGCAGTCATACGTAGGCATGCTTGGCTGAAGGAACAATCTCTGTCAGACCATGTTAAAGCTAAGCTTCTGGATGCTCCAGTGGAAAAGCAAAAGTTATTAGGCTCCACTGCTCAGGAGGTCTTAAAGAAATTTGAGGAAAAGGCAAAATCTGTAGAAAAGGCAAAATCTGTACAAACAGTCAAAGATTTTCTACAAGTCCAACCACCAAGATTCAGCAGAAATTGGCCTACCAAGAATTGGTCCTTTCCGTACACAGAAAGATTTCAGAGAGGCAAGAACAGGTGTGCCAGAGGTAGAGGGCAAGCTAGAGGCTCTTACAGAGGACGTCAATGGCAGCCTCCCAACCAGAGAGGTAGTGCAGGACCTACAACTGCTGCACAAGGACAGACTCAATGACTTTGCTTTGACTCCGCCAACCAGGGCTCAATTAGAAGCACCTTTGGGCGGAAAGCTTTCCTTATTCTCAGAAAATTGGCACAGTATTACAAGAGACAAACGGACACTGCAAATAATAGACAAAGGATACAGGTTCCATTTTCACACATTGCCAAAAAGAAAAGGCATACCAGACCTGCCACTAAATCAAAGGGCAGAGGCTTTGAAACAAATCTCCAGCTTAATGCAAATGAAAGCTATAGAAAAAGTTCCTCTTTCAGAACAAGGCCAAGGATTTTACTCCAGACTATTCCTTATTCCAAGAAAAGAAAATCAATGGAGGCCTATTCTCGACTTGTCTGCACTGAATACTTATGTCATTGTGCCAAAATTCAAAATGCTGACTCCACAGCAACTCCTTCCCATGCTGGGCAAGGGGTCTTGGCTGGTGACTCTAGACACCTCAGATTTCTTGCAGGCTCACAGCATTATCAATTCTCAGCATTGCCCTTTGGCTTATCTACTGCGCCCAGAGTATTCACAAAATGCCTGGCATCAGTAATTGCACACTGCAGACTTCAGGGGATTCAAATATACCCATATCTGGATGACTGCCTTATACAAGCGGACAGCCAACAAACTTTGGTAAAGGACTTGAATTATGCCATCCGCCTACTGCAGGCTTTGGGATATACAGTCAACATTCGCAAATCAAGACTTGCTCCATCCCAAAGAATAACTTTTCTGGGTGCGGATCTAGACACCCAAATGGCTTTTCTCACAGAAGAAAAACAAAGACAACTACCGGACTACTTCTGACAAGACAAACTCAGCTGACTGCAAGGAAAATCCTGCAGGCCCTGGGTTACATGGCATCTTGCATTCTTCTGATTCCACAAGCAAGGCTGCATATGAGGAAACTACAATGGTACCTAAGGAGTTTATGGACTCAGCACAGTCACAGCTTGGAAGCTTTGATCCCACTCATTCCATGCCTCCAAAAGGAATTTCTGTGGTGGGCTCAAGCAAGCCAGTCAAACAGGGGTCTGCCCTTCAGCAAACCGATGGCCAGCCAAACCATTACAACAGACGCTTCAGACCACTGTTGGGGAGCACACATGGAGGGCAGATGTATTCAAGGACTATGGTCACAAAAGGAGCTACGCATGCACATAAACCAAAAGGAAATGCTGGCAGTGATACATGCAATCGAGGCCTTCAAACTCTTTCTGCATCAAGGCCACCTGCTAATAAGGACAGACAACACCACAGTTATGTGGTACATAAACAAGCAAGGAGGCACCCATTCCTACCCTCTTTGCTGACTGGCAATGAATCTATGGGAACTTTCCTTGAAACTCAATATAGAATTGCAATCCCAGTTTGTGCCAGGAAAAGACAATATACTGGCGGACAGCTTAAGCAGAAATATCATGGATGCACACGAATGGATGCTGCACCCAGACATCTTCCTACAGATAACACAATCATGGGGAAGGCCAGACATCCCCCCACAATCATCAGCTGAAGAAATTCTGCTCAAGGACATACCACCCACAAGCATGGAAAGTGGATGACCTCTCTTTCAGCTGGAAAACTCTAACAGTGTATGCATTTCCACCTCTTCCATTAATGACCAAGGTCTTACTGAAGATCAGGACAGAGCAACCAAAAGTGATTCTGATAGCTCCGGACTGGCCAAGACAGCACTGGTACCCTCTGTTAAAGAGCATGTCACGCACAAAGCCATGGCCTCTTCCTCAATGGCCACTTCTCCTGACACAGCACAATTACAAAACTCTGCATTGCAACCTGAAAACCTTGCAACTAGCAGCCTGGAAAATACCTTGACTCCTCCTCAGGATAAGCTATCCAAGAGAGTGAAGGATATCATCATGGAAGCTCGCAGGCCTTCCACAAGAAAGGCATATTCAGCAAAATGGAAAAGATTTCACACTTGGAGCACCACAAAGGGCCTAGATGCGACAGTGATGAACATGGCACATATCCTGGAATACTAGACAGAAATGCTCCATAATGGCCTGTCTTACTCTTCCATTAAAATTCATGCTTCAGCAGTTTCAGCAGAGTACAATACTGACCCACCTGTCTTTTCTCACCCTCTCCTAAGACAGTTTCTAAGAGGAATTAAAAACATCAATCCTCCAAGGAAACCTCCAGTGCCTACTTGGGACCTTAACTTCGTGTTGGAACAACTAACTCTGCCTCCCTTTGAAACAGCAGCATCTGCAGAACTACAGTTCCTGTCTTGGAAGACCGCCTTCCTTCTGACCATAACCTCAGCAAGAAGAGTATCTGAGTTACAGGCCCTAATGGCAGTACAGCCATTTCTTATTTTTCATCAGGACAGAGTCTCATTGAGAACCAATCCTACATTTATGCCAAAGGTGGTATCCAGGGTCTCATTAAACCAAGCTATTCATCTGCCTACCTTCTTTCCAAATTCACAAAACAAAGGGGAGAAACTAATGCACACCCTGGACATACACAGACAGTTGCACTACTACTTGGACAGAACTAAAAGCTACAGAAAAACTGACCAGCTGTTGGTGGCATATGCTGCTGGTGTACAAGGAAAAGCAATTTCCAAACAGACAATTTCAAAATGGATAGGGAATTGCATACGTTTTTGTTATTCCTTTCATGGAAAAACTGTGCCAGCTAACTTTAGACCTCATTCCACCAGAGCCACAGCCACCCCCACAGCCTTCTTAAGAGGGGTAGCTACCAAGGACATTTTAGACGCTGCTACATGGAGCTCCGTGCATACATTTTCCAAGCATTACAATTTACCTTTATATTCCAGATCCAGAGCAGGCTCGGCAGTCCTGCAGGGCATTTTAGCTACACCATCCTTTTCATAGATCCTCCACCCCCAGTTTGGCTACTACCCATATGTGATGACTACAGATGCATCCTTGAAGGACATAGTACAGTTTTGTACCTACCATAAATGTAGATGTCTGATAGGTATGCATCTGCAGTCAGGTTTACCCTCCCTCCTTCCCCTCTTGGGTATTTATTGGGTACTTTCCATAGCTCCCTCTCATAGCTATCTATTATGGTGTATTTGTTTTATATATATATATATATATATATATATATATATATATATATATATATATATATATATATATATATATATATATATATATATATATGCATATATATTCTGTGCATGTTTGGAATTTATTGCATCTCTCCAAATTTAGCCTTCCTTTGAGGGCACCTGGCATCTGGGGCAAGAAACACTGAGGAAGATGGCGTCGGCTGACGCTTTTATACCCCAGGTGCTCTGACGTCGGGGAGAGGGCGACATCAGCCGACGCCGGACCCAGACTTTGGAATCCGGCCGACTGAAGGGCTGCCTGAGGCAGGACAACCCATATGTGATGACTGCAGATGCTATCGGACATCTACATTTATGGTAGGTACAAAACTGTACTTTATGGTGAGTACAGAACTTCTTTATCAACTTCTTTATCTGACGCTGTCAGTTTTAAATGGACAACACAGATGGAATGTTCTAGTAAGTTTAGAACTTCTTTATTTGATGTTGTCAGTTTACATTCTGTCTTCAACGGATGGGGCAGGGTCCCCAGCTACCTAATTTCCAGGGTGGAATCCCGGAAGGATATTCCTGAGCACCTTAGAACTAAAAGATGCCCTTCCTCTGGTGACCAGATCTAATTTGTAATGAGTAATAAAGGTATGGGGGTAGTCCAAGTAGCCACTACACAAATGTCACCCATGGACATTCTGGGGTGAAATACTGAGGAAGTTGCCATGGATCTAGCAGAACGAGCAAGAATGTTTTTGTCACAGTGATGCTCATTTTTATACACAAAGGAAATGCAATTAGTGATTCATTTAGATAGTTTAAGTGACTGGTTTACCTAATGTAGGTTCTGTTTACCTAATGTAGGTTCTGTAAATGAAACAAACAGCTGATTTGATTTCCTGATGTCTTTATTCCTATTCAAATAAAAATGCAACTGCTGTGGACATCCAGTAAGCCTAGGACATATTCAACTTTACATGCCTAGCCCATTGAAGTGCCCTGGCATCATGCCACCTGACATTAGTTCCCAGTGCTTCTATCAAGTAGAGCCACTGGAGGGGTCCCTGGGGTGAACTTTCTATTACCCATCCACTCATCAAGATTTCTGTTGAAGAGGGACAACAAGGTGCTCTGCTTGACATGTATGGGAAGTCTATTCCAGAGCATGTGCAGTCTCTGGGTTATGAACCTGTCCCTCCAGTATGTTCTTTTGATTGTGGTAATGAGTTTGAGGTCTCTGGAGCATGTGGGGTGGAGGGATTGGGATTTCTTTAGATGTAGCATTTCTAACAGAGCTGGCATTTCTAACAGAGCTGGGTCAGACATGACTTTGTAAGTCAAGCAGAGATTGCCTCTAAGTAGGCAATAAGAGACAGAGAATAGCTGGAGTCTTTTGAGTCTGTCCATGTAGGACATGTGTTTAATGCCCAAGATCCTCTTCTTAAGGTACTTCTGTGGTGTCTCCAGCTGTTGCAGGTGTCTGGCGAGGTACTTACCAAATGGGGCATTATGCTCAATGATTGGTCTAATGAGAGAAGAGTAGAGAGAGATGATGACCTCTTTCTTCCTGGATACAAAACCCTTGGTAATGAGATGTGCCACATAGAAGGACTTTCTGACCACAGTGGCAATATGGTGGTTGAAGGAGAGGTTGCTGTCAACCTGCATCTTCAGATCTCTTATAATGCCTTCAGTGTTCTGTGGGCTCCCATCGATGTGGTGGTTAGTGGGAACTGAGTTTTTACCAAAGGGGATGACGACACATTTTTTGGCGTTAAGCTTAAGGCCATGGTTTCGACACCAGTTATTGGTCTCAGTGAGACCTTTCTGTAGGATGTCTACATCACTTCGGGAGTTAATAATGGTTTTCAGCTTGCAGTTGTCTGAAAACTTGGTCAGCCTGAGTCCCTTTGGGTTGGTCTGGACTTCTGAGAAGTAGATGCCAAACAGAAGAGGAGCCAGGACTGATCCCTGTGGGTCTCCACTCATGACTGGTCAGCAGTCTGACTTGGAGTTCTGTCTGTGAGCCACTTTGCAACCCACCTAGTGATATAGAGGTTGATGCCTAGTTTGGTGAGTTTATCAATAATTCCTGAGTGAGGAATGGTATCAAAGGCCTTAGCCAGATTGAGGTAGGCTGTATGCACTACCTTACTTTCATCCACAGTCCTGGTGACTAACTCAAAGAAGTCAAACAGGTTGAGCAGGCATGATCTCCCTTTCACAATGCCAAATTGCGTGGGGTCCAGAGTTTGGAAATTTCCTATATCTTTGTTGATCAGGTCCAAGATGAAGCGCTCCATAGCTTTACATATCAGACTCATCAGGCTGATGGGGCGATAATTCCTATGGTCTGTAGTCAATCCCCCCCTTTATGGAGAGGGATGACTGTAGTAATGCACCATTTGATAGGGAAATATCCTGAGGTGAGGCTGTGACTGAACAGGGCACACAGATGTGGTGCCAGTTCACTTTGTAGTTCATGTAGTATACAGCCAGGGATATTATCGGGTCCCATGGAAGCTGTATTCTTGGCCTTGGACAATGCAGCTTTAACCTGGGCTGCAGTAATTCTGCATGCCTGGCATTCGTCCGGTATTGTGATTGGTCCTTTAGGGGTGAAGAGAGGGGTAAAGCTGGCACTGAACCTGTTGGCCAGTATGTTGGAAATATCTGTTGGCTCAGTATATGATGTACCATTGTGCAGTAACTCAGAGCACATCTGGGTATTACTGGGGAGGTTCTTGATATAACAATAAAAGGCTTTGTGATTATTTTTAGTGTCTGCTGCAATTCTGCCTTCATAGCTGGCTTTAGAGGATTTGTTGAGGGATCTCAACTTTTTGTTGAGGCTAATAAGGGAGTTTTTCCAGTCTTGGGACTTCACCTTATTCTGCAACAGTTTCTTCCTTCTGTTGTAGAGTTTATTAATGGCAGGGGAACCCCAGATGTGTTTCCTTTTTTTGGAGGAGAGCATCTTGGTTCTGTTGGGTATGGCTAGTTCCATGCATTTATGTACATTTTCGTACAGTGCACTGGTGTATGATTTGGCAGTCATGCCGCTATTTTCCATTGGCATGGGTGCCATGAAGTTAGCCAGCTCTGTTTTTAGGGGTACAAAGTCAACTTTGGAGAAGTTTTTTAAGGTGGTTATCTTTGGTGGGGGCATGGGTGAGATGTGGATTTCCATGGTGATTAGTTTATGGTTGGATCAGACCAGGGAGGGCTGACTATTGGAAAAGAGCAATGGTCACCCATGTTAGTAATAACCAGGTCAAGGATGTTGCTTCCTCTAGTGGGGGTCTGAATGAGATGGTCCAAGGCATTGGAAATGATGAATTCCAGAAAGCGTTGGGCCAGTGTATTGGTGCTTGAGTAGTTTTCCCAGTTGATGGAGGGGTAGTTGAAGTCTCCTAGTATGAGAGTGTTGGGCTGGACCTTGATAGATTCCAGGGTGCTTAGGAATGTGGAGTGAGAGTCTAGGGACATGGTTGGGGACATATAGCAGGCTATGGCCTGGATCGCAGTCTTAACCAGTGTTAGCTGTACCTGAAGTATCTCAGATGCGTTATGCTGGGCTACCAGTTTTGGAGGTGTGCATATCTTTTATGAATATGGAGATAACACCGCCTTTGGAGCTTCGGTCCATGTTTCAGGGCTGAAAGGTGTGGAATGAGTTATAGCCTGGTAGTGCAGGGGTGCTTTCTGCTGCTTTAAACCAGGTTACTTTTACAGCACAAATGTTGATGTTCCCCATTTTGAGGAGTGCTTCGAGCGAGTGCATCTTGAGATTTAGACTTCTAGCATTGAGCAGCATGACCCTCAGATTGCATTTATCTATAGCTGTTACAGTGGTAATTTCATCTTTGGAACACCGCCTAAAAAAGGCTTTTGCCACTCTTATAGTGCCTTAGCCAGTATCCAGAAACCCAGGGGTGACAGCTGCAGGCTATCTCTGGCAAAGCATTAATACTGCATTTTGACACTACCTTTGGAAGAAATGATGGATTGGTACTTAGTTACTCTGTCAAGTATGGGGTTCTGAGGATAATGCTTGGATCTCAGAAATTCTTCTGGCTGAAGTAATGGCTACTAAGAAAATTCTCTTCCATGAAATAAATTTAAGGTCACAAGCAGCTGTGGGCTCAAAGGGGGGTTGACTAAGGTACTGCAACACTAACTTTAGGTCTCAAGGAGGAGTACAATCTTTAATGGGAGGCCTTAAGAGTAGTATGCCTCTTAAAAATGCTTAACTTATGAAATGCTGCAGACGAGCCATTTTATACCAACCTGAAAATTTGATATTGCTGTTAACTGGACTTTGTGAGAGAACTAGCGCCTTCATCAAAGAGATGTGCTAAACAATCCAATATATTATGTATGGGAACTGTAAAGGGTGCAATGCTGTGTTTTTGAGCCCCAAAAGCAAATCTTTTCATTTGCTGGACTACAGTTTCCTGGTGGAAGGTTTATGGTAAGACATCGAAATATGACGGATAGGAGAAGACAGCATTGGTTGTCTGGCTATCAATGGAATTGGGAAAGTCAGGCAGTCAGCCTGAGGTTTGTCAACTCTGGGTGCATCATGTCTGTCGGGTGAGACAGAAGGTCCAGAGTTGGATCCAGAAACCAAGATGGTTAAATCAGGTAAGGAATTTGGGAATTAAAGGAAATGGGCAGATATGAATACAGGAGATACAGGAGAGTGGGGGGGGGGGGGCAATCTTGAAGTGGATCATCCCTCAGAGATTACCTCTCTGGGAGGATTAGTGCAAATTCGCTGCTGCACTTTTTGTTCAGGGGGGAGTGAATAGATCACAGCAAGGCTGGACCCATTGATGGAAGATCTTGTCCACAATTTTCTTGTTGAGGGGCCATTTATAGGGTAGAAGCATGCACCTGCTCAATTTGTCTGTTATCACAATGGGTTTTCCTGGAATGTGTGCTGCTAAGAGAAAGTGGTTGGAAGAGATCACCCACTGCCACACCCTGAAAGCTTCATGACACAATGGGTAGGATTTGGTTCCTCTTTGTTTGTTGATGTATCATACCAGTGACATGTTGTAGATTTGTATTGTAATGGTCCCTAAGGGGAGATCATTTTGGAATGCTTGCAGCTGCTAACAGCACTGCTCTCATCTCTAGGATATTTATATGCAATTTGGCCTCCTTGGGAGACCAGATGCCTTGGGCTTTCTTCCCCAGATAATGCCCCCCACCCTAACAGGGAAGCTCCTGTGGTTTCTATGGTCTTGGGCTGGGGGGGGGGGGGATGAACTAGAAGAACTTGATCTGAATGAATCCAACATTCTAGATATCTCTTGCATGTCTGAGTGATTATTATCTGGCAAGACATAGACTGATAAAGAATTGACCACTGTGTGGCTAGCATCCACTGAAGAATTCTCAGGGAACATCTGGCTAGTGGTACTAATATTATTGCTGCTGCCATTGATCCCAGGGCTTGAAGGACCAAATGGACTGAAATCATGGTGTTGCAGATTATCTTTTTGACTTGTGACCTTAGAGTTTGGGCCGTTGATAGTGGCAGGGATGCAATGATACTTTTTGTATTGAGAATTGCTCCTATAAACTCTGGGCTCTGGGTAGGTTGTAAATGAGATTTCTCTTAGTTTATGGTTATCCCTATTAGAGAACAAGTCTGGAGAACCTGGTTATTTGCCAATATGAGTCGATGCCTGGTCAGAATGGATATGAGCCGGTCATCTAAGTATGGAAACACTCGGACTCCCTGCAGTCTGAGATGAGCTACTACTGCCATGCATTTAATAAACACCCTGGGGGTTCTAGTAATCCCAAAGGGCAGTACTCTGAACCGGTAATGACTGGCTCCAAGCTGAAAACATAAATACCTTCTGGATCATCTGTTTACCTTTATATGATAGTCATGTCCTGAAGGTCTGTTGAGCACATCCAGTCATCCATCCTTACCCTAAAAATGGAGAATGGACTAAACTATGACCATCTGAATCTTGTTTTTTGAATGGTCTTGTCTAGTTTGGTGAGATTTTTTTTTTTTTAGGAAAGGGGAAAAAGAAGTAGCAACAACGGTATGAAAAGACTAGATGATACGTTACTAACAGTAGTAACAATAATAATAATAACAATAGTAACAATAATAATTATAGTAACAATAACAACAACAATAATAATAACAATAGTAACAATAATAATTATAGTAACAATAACAACAATAATAATAATAGTAATAATAATAAT